>NW_007727507.1:0-59301 GCF_000696425.1 Galeopterus variegatus
TTCTCTCTTGCAGCTTTTAAGATTCTCTGTTTGTCTTTGAGTTTTGCCAATTTGACTATAAAATATCTTGGAGAAGAACTTTTTGGGTTGAATACAGTTTGGGATCTTTGAGCTTCCTGAATCCAAAGATCTGTGTCTTTTCCTATACCTGGGAAGTTTTCAGCCACTATTTTACTGAATATGTTTTCAATGCAATCTCCTTTTTCCTCCCCTTCTGGAATACCCATGATTCGAATATTTGAGCACTTAATGTTGTCTGATATCTCTGTTTTTCTTCAATGTTTTTAATTCTTTCTTCTATTCTTTTTTTTTTGTTTGTTTGTTTTCGTCTGCCTGTGTTATTTAAAACAGCCCATCTTCATGGTCAGAAGTTATCTCTTCTGCTTCTGCAAACCTGCTGGTTAAACTCTCTATTGTGTTTTTAATTTTGTTGAATGAATTCTTCAGCTCGGCAAGCTCTGCTACATTCATTTTCAGGGCATTGATTTCCTTGTACATTTATTCTTTCAGGTCCTGTATACTTTTCCTTGTTTCAATGTGTTGTCTAGCTGAGTTTTCTTGTATCTCATTTAGTTTCCTTAGAATTATTACTTGAAATTCCTTTTCAGACATTTCAAGGGCTTTTTCTTTTATAGGATCTAGATTTTGAGAGTTATTACCCTTTGGTGGGGTACTTTCTTGATTTTTCATATTTCTTGTATCTTTCCTTTGACGTTTAGTTATTGTGGCAGGGGATTTCACAGTCAACTGGTTTGACACTATTGCCTGGCTAGGATGCTGCTGGGGCTGCCAATTTGGCATGGTTGCCTCAGTTTCTGCTCACTAGCCCAATGGTACCTTGGGTGCATGGTCATCTTGGGTCTTGGGCCTCTCCAGGGAGTTGCCTCTCTGGTAGGCATGCACTTGGCTGGGCTGAGCATGAAGTTGGGTGGCAGCAGGGAGGCCTACCTGCTGGGTCACATGCTGGCACTGCAGGGCACGTGGTCTCCATTGATCTTGGGCCTCTCTAGTGGGGTACCTCTCTGATTGGCACTCACTCAGCCAGGCACCACAGGCTTTCTTTTTTTATGTTTATATGTTTGTTCTATTTTCTGTGTAAATCATTACTTTCTACTGGCCTGCCTTCAGAATACTGGTTCCCTAAAACTCAACTATTTCTGAATTTTGAATTTTAGATTTGTATTTCTCAATTCTAGAAATTACATTTTACCCATTCATATACTCTAATACTCTCTTATGAATTTTCATTTTTCCATCAATTTTTCCATCATATCTTCAATTTAATTAGCAAATTAACTATAATTTTAGAAGTTTTTATCTATTCACTATAATTTTTGAAATATACATACAGCACATATTTAGTGTATTTGAAATATTTAAATATTTAGACTTCCAAATACCCTGGAGAGCAATCCATTACCAGGGACCAAGGCAGAATTCCTGAGCAGCCCTGCCCCCACCTGAACAGAAGGCACAGAGCCCTCCCCCAAACAAAACTGGAAGGCAGGAGAGCAAAATGTCACCACGGGCCAAGGCACAAGCCACAGGCAGTATCCCTCACACAAACAGAAGTCAGGAGTGTTGTAGTGGATTGAATTATGTTCCCACAAAACTCATTGAATCTTGAATTGTGCCCCCCAAGTTTTATGTATTAGAAACTTAGCCCCCACTGTGACTGTTAAGAGGGTGGGAAGTCCTATTATGGTAAGTGAAAGGTGGTGCCCTGAAATGATGATTGCATTGTAGGACCATGCTGTAGGGAATTGATTAAAAATGGTAGCCAGGGGTGTGGATCTGAAGGCTTTAAAAGGAGAGGAAATTCTGTTACTCTCACTCTGCTCTCTCTGCTTTCACCATCTTGCAATGTGAGACCCCTGTGTCACCCTTACCACCACCAGACGGACTTTGGTTTTCCCAGCCTTTGAAATTGTAAGCAATAAATTTCATTTTCTTTATAAATCACACAGTTTCGGGTATTTTATTATATGCAACATAAACTAATACAGGCATACTGCAAATACTGCTTCTGCATAGATGGTACACCACAGCCACTGCCATAGCTATTGCAGCCACAAGGATGGTTCACTGCCTCAGTAGCAGCCAGGACCACCATGCAGGCAGCCTTCTGCACATTTGACTGTTTTGACACAATGAGAGTCACCAGCAGAACATCTGAAAAAGGGAAGAAGTCTTTCTCCTCAAAGCCCATGCCACAGAAATAGAAGCAGCAACTGTTCTACCAGATGACCACACATCAAGGTATAGATACTACAAATGTGAATAAACAAGAAAATATGACACCATCAATGGAATACAGTAATTCTTATGTGCTAGACCTCATAGAGCAGGAAACTCTTGAAATGACTGAAAAAGAATTCTGAGCAAAAATCTTAAGAAACTCAAAGAGGTAAGAGAAAACTCAATTAGAGAACACAATGAAATGAGAAAAAATATCCAGGATGGGAAGAAGGAAATTTACAAAGAGATTAATACCTTAAAAAAGAATGTAGCAGAACTCCTAGAACTGAAGGATTCACTCAGTGAAATAAAAACCACAAGTGAGAGCTTAAGCAGCAGTCTAGAGCAAGCAGAAGAAAGAATTTCAGATTTTAAGATGTTCTTTTCAAAATAACCCAAGCAGACAAAAGAAAAAAGAGTAATTTAAAAAATGAAGAAAGATACAGCCTAGCAGCCACAGAGGTGAGCCAAGACTCTTGTGGTACCGGGGCCCAGTCTAAGGCATGGAGGGAAGTACCCACAGTCACAGCAGCCATCTGAGGTGCCCACAGTCACAGCAACCACAGTGAGCCAAGACCTGCCTGGCACTTGGGCTCAGTCTAAGGCCTGGAGGGAAGCACCCACAGTTGCAGTATCCACCAAGGTGAGCCAATACCCTTGCAGCACCAGGGCCCAGTGTAAGGCCTCGGGGGGAAGGGATGCACACACAGCCCAATAGCCACTAAGGTGAGCTGAGAACAACATGGCACCAGGGCTCAGTCTAAGGCCCAGAGGGAAGTGACCAGAGCCAAACAGCCAGAGAACCATGTGGCACTGGGGCCCAGTCTAAGGCCCTACGCAGAAGGGAAATGCCCACAGGCCAGCAGCCACCACGGTGAGCCGAGACCTTTGCATCACCAGGGCACAGTCTAAGGCCTAGAAGGAAGAGCCCACAGTCACAGCAGCAGCCAGAGATCCACATGGCACTGAGTTTCAGTCTAAGGCTTGGAGGTAAACACCAACATCCCAGCAGACACAGAGTTGAGCTGAGACCTGGGTGGCAGTGGGGCTCAGTCTATAGCCATGGAAAGCTGGAACAGGAGCCAAGGTGGTGTAATACAGAGACCTTCTGTTGCCAAGGACAGTTCACCACCACAGTAGCAGCCAAGGCCATTCTACAGGAAACCTGCCATTTACTTGACTACACCAGTAGAGCCTGCAAATAGAGGAGGAAATCTTTATCCTCATAGCCAAACCCAGAGTAACAGAAGAAGCAAGTCCTCTACCAGATGAGCAAACATCATCAAATAAATACTAGAACTACAAAAAAAAAAAAAAAAAAAAAAAAAAAAAGCCACACCTACTGTCACCACAAGGACAGTTCACCACCACAGTAGCAGTCAGGGTCACTTACAGGCAACTTGCCACTCACTTGACTACATTGATATAAAAAGGGTCAACAGTAGAGCCTGCAAATAGAGTAGGAAATTTTTATTCCCATAGCCAACCTCAGAGTAATAGAAGGAGCAAGCCCTCTCTATCAGATAACCAAACATCAGTGAAAAAATACTCAAACTATGAACAAATAATAAGATATGACACCACCAAAGGAATACAGTAATGCTCAAATTCCAGACCCCATAGAAAAGGGAATCCTTAAAATGTCTGAAAAGGATTTCCAAGCAATGATCTTAAGAAATCTTGAAGAAATAAAACAAGACTCAGTAAGAGAACACAAGGAAACAAGGAAACATCCAGAATATGAAAGAGGAAATTTCCAAAGAGATCAATACCCTAAAATAAGTGCAGTAGGTTTCCTAGAAATGAAAGATTCACTCAATGGAATAAAAAACACAACTGAGAGCTTGAGCAGCAGCTTAACCTAAAGACTCTATCAAAAAACTCCTAGAGCTGGTTAATAATTTTAGTAACATTGCAAGATATAAAATAAATGCCCCAAATCAGTTGCATTTATATTCTCTAATAATGAGCTAACAGAAATAGAAATCAAGAAAGTAAGTACATCTGCAACAGTCATGAAAAAAAAACAAAAAAAACAAACAAAAAAAAAACTAAGAGTCAGTTTAACAAAGGCAGTGAAAGATCACTACAATGAGAACTACAAACCACTATTGAAAAAAAATTAAAGAAGAAACACACTAATGGAAACATATTCCATGCTCTTGAATGGAAGAATTAACATTGTGAAAATGTGTATACCACCCAAAGCTATCTAATGATTCAATGCAATCCCTATCAAAACACCAATGACATTCTTCAGAAAAACAGATAAAAGAATCTCAACATTCATATGAAACAACAAAAGACCCCAAATAGCCATGTAATCTTGAGCAAAAATAATAATATCCAGAGGAATAACACTATCTGATTTCAAACTATACTACAAAGCTATTGTAACCAAAGCAGCATGGGACTGGCATAAAAATAGACACTTGGACCAAAGGAGCAGAATAGAGAACCCAGAAATCACCCCTCAGGCTTACAGCCATCTGATATTTGACAAAGGCAACAAAATCTTATGTTGGGGAAAAGATTGCTGCTTCAATAAGTGGTCCTGGGAAAACTGGATAGCCATATTCAGAAGGATGAAACTAGACATGCACTTCTCACCGTATACTAAAATCAACTCAAAATGGATTAAAGCCTTAAATATAAGAATTGAAACTGTAAAATTACTAGGGAAAATTCAAGTGAAACACTTGAGGTTCTGGGTCTGGGCACAGACTTTATGAAAATGATCCTGAAAGCACAAGCAACAAAAGAAAAAATAAGCAAGTGGGACTACATCAAACTAAAAAGATTCTGCACAGCAAAGGAAAAAAAATCAACAGAGTGAAATGATAACCTACAGAGTGGGAGGAAACTTTTGCTAATTATGTATCCAACAAGGGAATACTATCCATAATATGAAAAGAATTCAAGCAATTATACAGTAAAAACCAAGTAATCCAATTAAAAAAAATGGGCAAAGGTGTTGAATAGACATTTTTCTAAGTAAGACATAGACACAGCCAACAGGTACGTGAAAAAATGCTCAACATCACTATTCATCAGGGAAACGCAAGTTGAATCCACATTGAGATATCATCTCACCCCATTTAGGCTGGGTATAATCAAAATGTCAGGGAATAACAAATGCTGGCAAAGATGTGGAGTGAGGGGAATGCTCCTACACTGTTGGTCGGACTGTATATTAGTATAACCACTTCAGAAACCAGTATGAAGTTTTCTCAACTACAGATAGATTGTCCTTATGATCTCCCAAACACACTCTGGGTATATGCCCAAAGGAATGAAAATCATCATGTAAAAGGGATATCTGTACTCCCATGTTCATTGCAGCTCTTTCAGAATATGGAAAGATAAGGAACCAATCTAAATGTCCATCGATGGATATTTGGATAAGGAAAATGTGGTATGTATACACCATGGAATACTACTCTGCCATAAAAAAAGAATGAAATTCTCACATTTGCAACAACATGGATGGGCTTGGATAAACTTATGTTGAGTGAGACAAGCAAAGCCAAGAGGGATAAATACTGTGTGCATTCACTCATAAATGGGAGCTAAGAGAGGAAGAAGGAAGGAAAGAAAGACCACTGTGGTGTGTTCATCTTGCAGATGGAAAGAACATAACCTGGAATACAAAGAGGAGTGGGGAAAGGGGCATGGGGAGGGAGGTTGGAGATAATTTTAGGGATAATTGGGTGGGGGACATGGGTTATAATCACAATTTGTGGTAATGGGCATGCTGCCAGTATGGATCTGGCTATAACATCTTAGGCGTGAGTGGTGACAATTTGCTTTGTAACCCATGAATATTCATAACCAAAAAGGAAAAAAAAATGAGAAAAATGTAAGAGAGCTATCAGGCAACCTTAAGCACACACAGTTCCAAATCACAGGTGTTCTAGAAGAGGACAAGAAAGGAAAAGACATTGAAAATCTTTTCAAGGAAATAATACTAGTAAACTTCCCAGATATAGGGAGAGATACTGGCCTTCAGATCTAGAAAACTCAAAGATCCCTTAACAGATTCTATCCAAAAAGATCCTCTCTGTGGCAC
Organism: Galeopterus variegatus; assembly: GCF_000696425.1. Lineage (NCBI taxonomy): Eukaryota > Metazoa > Chordata > Mammalia > Dermoptera > Cynocephalidae > Galeopterus > Galeopterus variegatus. The sequence goes on from NW_007727507.1 coordinate 6,308, forward strand.
ACTACAGTCAAACGGCAAAGCTCGAAAACAAAGAATTCTAAAAGGAGCAAGAGAAGAGGATCAAGTCACCTATAAGGGATCCCCCATCAGACTAACAACAGACTTCTCAAATTAAATTCTACAGGCCAGAATAAGATGGGATGATATATTCAAAATACAAAAAGAAAAAAATAAAAAAAAAAACAACTGCTAGCCAAGAATACTATAACCAGCAAGGCTATCCTTCATAAATGGGGGAGAAATAGTGTACTTCCAAGACAAAACAAAACTGTGAGAGTTCACCACCACACAACCAGACCTACAAGAAATCCTCAAGGGAGTCCTGCATCTGGAATCCAAAAAAGATCATCTCTAATACGAAGTTACAGGAAAGAAAAAAACACTTTGGTGAAAAAAAAAATGCAAATGAAAAGAGAAAGAAACCAAATGTTACCACCTCAAAAAACAAACAAACATTGAAGATGAATAATAAAAGGAGAAGGAGTAAAAGATATTTAAAACATCTAAACAGAAAGCAATAAAATGCCAGCAGTAAGGCAATACCTATCAATACCAACCCTAAATGTAAATAGATTAAACTGCCCATTCAAAAGACACAGCCTGAATAATTGGATTAAAAGGTAGACTCAACTATATGCTGTCAAAAGACTCATCATCAGTAAAGACACACAGAGACTAAAAGTGAAAGGATGGAAAAAAATATACTGAGCAGGAGTAGCTATTCTTACTTTCGATAAAATGGACATTAAACCAAAAACCATAAAAAGAAACAAAGGAGGCCCATTTATAATGATAAAGGGATCTATGCAGCAAGAAGATGTAGCAATCAAAAATATGCATGCACCCAGCACTGGAGCATGTAGGTATATAAAGCAAACACCATTAGAATAAAGAAAGGGATAGATGACAGTAGAATAATAGTGGGGGATTGAAACATCCATCTCTCAGTATTGCACAGATAATCCAGGCAGCAAATCAACAGCAGAACACAGGATTTAAACTACACCTTAGGCCAATAGGTCCTAGCAGGTATCTAAAGAACATTTCACCCAACAACAGAATATTCATTCTTCTCATCAGCACTTGGAGCATTCTCCAGGATAGACCAAATATTAGGTCACAAATCAAGTCTCAGCAAATTTTAAAAAATCGAAATTATTTCAAGTATCTTTTCAGACCACAATGGATTAAAATTGAAAATTAATAACAATAGAAACTCTGGAATCTATATAAATTCATGGAAATTAAACAAGCTACTGAATAAACTATGGGTCCGAGAAGAAATTAAACAGGAAATCAAAAGTTTCTTGAAACTAACAAAAATAAAGACATATCATACCAAAACCTGTAGGATACTGCAATAGTTGTGCTAAGAGGAAAGTTTATTACAATATACATTTACATTAAAAGAATAGAAAGATTTCAAATAAACAACCTAATGCTACACCTCAAAGAACTTGAAAAACAAGAATTATCCAATCCTAAAAATATTAGATGGAAAGAAATAATTATGATCAGAGCATAACTAAATGAAATAGAGACCCAAAAGATGATACAAAAAATCAATGAAGCAAAAAGTTGGTGTTTCAAGAACATAGATAAAATGGACAAACCATTAGCTAGGTTAGCAACAAAAAGAAGAGAGAAGACATAAATAATAAAAACCAGAAATGAAAAAGAAGGCATTACAATCAATACCACAGAAATGCAAACAATCATTAGAGACTACTATAAACAACTATATACCTACATATTTGAAAATCTGAAGGAAATGGATGAATTTCTGAACACATACAAACCACCAAGACTGAACCAAGAAGAAACAGAAAACCTGAACAGACCAATAACAAGCAACAAGACTGAAGTAGTAATCAGCAGTCCCACAGCACAGAAAAGACCATGACCAGATGTCTTTACTACTGAATTCTACCAAGCGTTTAAACAGTAATTAATATCAATTCTCTTCAAACTATTCCAGAAAATTGAAACAGAGGGCATTCTCCCAAACTCATTCTATAGGACTGGTATCACTCTGATAACAAAACCAGACAAAGATACAACAAAAAAAAGAAAACTACAGACCAATATCTTTAATGAAGACAGATGCAAGAATCCTCAACAAAATATTAGCAATCAGAATACAGCAACACATCAAAAGAAATTATATACCATGTTCAATTCAGATTCATCCCAGGGATGTAAGGATGGTTCAACATATGCAAGTCAATAAATGTGATACACCACCTAAACAAAATCAAGGACAAAAACCACTTCATTATCTCAATAGACATAGAAAAATCATTTGACAAAATTCAACATCCTTTCATGATAAAGGATCTCAGCAAATTAGGTGCAGAAGGAAAATATCTCAACATGATAAAAGGTAAATATGACAAACCCATAGCTAACACCATCCTTAATTGGGAAATGTTGAAATCTTTTGCTCTAAGAACAAGAAAAGATGACCCGTCTCACCACTATTATTTAACATAGTACTGGAAGTTCTCATAACAACAATTAGGCAAGAGATAGAAATAAAGGCCATCCAGATATGAAAAGAGGAAGTCAAACTGCCCCTGTTTGTCGATGACATCATCTTATAAAGAGAAAAACCTAAATCCTCTACCAAAAAAAACTCTTAGAGCTGATAACAATTTCAGAAATGTTTCAGTATACAAATTCAAAATGCAAAAATCAGTAGTCTTTATACTACAATAATGAACTAGCAAAAAAAAAAAAGAAATCAAGAAAGCAATACCATTTACAATAGTCACCAAAACCCAAAACACCTACGAAACAATTTAAGCAAGGAGGTGAAAGATTTCTGCAACAAGAACTATAAATCACTGTTGAAAGGAATTAATGAGGACACAGAAAGGTTGAAAAACATTCCATGCTCTTGGATTGGAAAAAATAACCTTGCAAAAATGTCCACACTAACCCAAGCGATCTGCAGATTCAATGCAATCCTCATCAAAATATGAAGGACATTCATCACAGAAATAGAAAAAACATTCCTAACATTCATATGGAACAACAAAATATCACAAATAACAAAGCAATCCTGAGCAAAAAAAATAAAGTGAAGTTGGAGGCATAACACTATGTGTCTTGAAATTATACTACAAAGCTATATTACTCAAAACATCATTGAACTGGCATGAATACAGACACTCAGACCAATGGAATAAAATAGAGAACCTGGGAATCAACCCACATACTTACAGCCAATAGATCTTTGACAAAGGCAGCAAGAACATACATTGGGGAAAAGACTGCCCCTTTAATAAATGGTGCTGGGAAAATTGGGCATCCATGTGTAAAGAATGTAACTATACCTGCACCTCTTGCCATATACCAAAATCAACTCAAAATGGATTAAAGACTTAAGTTTAAGATCTGAAACCATAAAATTACTAAAAGAAAACATAGGAGAAACACTTCAGGAAGTAGGACTGGGCTAAGACTTTATGAATAAGACCCCAAATGCACAATTAACAAAAGAAAAATAAACAAATGGGATTATATCAATCTAAAAGGCTTCTGGGGCCGGCCCGGTGGCGCACTGCTACAGTGCGCCGCTTGGGAGCGTGGCGGCGCTCCCGCCGAGGGTTCGGATCCCACATACAGACCGGTTCCTGCTCACTGGCTGAGCGAGGTGTGGGCGCAACACCGAGGGTTGCGATCCCGTTGCCGGTCCCGGTCCGGTACGGGCGCGACACTGAGGGTTGCGATCCATTGCCGGTCACGAAAAAAGACAAAAAGGAAAAAAAAAATAAAATAATAAAATAAAAAAATAATAATGATAAAAGGCTTCTGCACTACAAAGGAAACAATCAACAGAGTGGAAAAACAACCTATAGAATGGGAGAAAGTATCTGCAAACTATACATCTGGCAAGGGATTAATATCCAGAATATACAAGGAACTCAAAGAACTTCACAGTGAAAAAACAAAGAATCCAATGAAAAATTTGGAAAAGGAGATGAATAGACATTTTTCAAAGGAAGACATACAAATGGCCAACAGACACGTGAAAAAATGCTCAACATCACTAATTATCAGGGAAATGCAAATAAAAACCACATTGAGATATCATCTCACCCCAGTAAGACTGATCATTATAAAAAAGACTGAGAGTAACAAATGCTGGTGAGGATGTGGAGAAAGTGGAACTCTTCTACACTGTTGGTGTGAGTCTAAAACAGTACAGCCATTATGGAAAAAATGTATGGAAGTTTCTCAAACAACTACAAACAGAACTACTCTATGATCTGGTTATCCCACTTATGATTATACACACAAACAAATGGAAGTCATCATGTGAAAGGATACCTGAACTTCCATGTTCTTTGCAGCTCTATTTACAGTAGATGTGGATCCTACCTAAATGTCCATTGACAAGATGACTGGATAAGGATAGTGTGACTGGATAAGGATAGTCTGTTGTTTGTAGCAATATGGATGAGCTTGGAGAAAATTATGTTAAGTGAAATAAGCCAGACAAAGAGAAATACTGCATGTTCTCACTCATAAGTGAGTGTGAAGGAAGGAAGGAAAAAAGGTAAGCAAATAAGGAAAGTAGGAAAGAAAGACCACAATAATATTTTGAATTTTTAGAAGGAGAGAATAAATCTATTATTACAGGAGGTGGGAAAGGGGGAGAGAGCGTGGGATTAGGGAGAAATTGGGTAAGGGGCACCCAAAATAACTACGATCTGTAATATTGGATATGCTAATAATATTGATGTGATCATCACATATCGTATGCAAACAATGATAGTAAACACTGTACCCCCAAAATATACGATTATGTTTCAATAAAATAATGTGGTACATATACACAATGGAATGCTACTCCACCATTAAAAAGAATAAAATTGTGTCATTCATAGCAACATGGATAAGCTTGGAGAAAATTATGTTCAGTGAAATAAGCCAAGCACAGAAACAGAAATACTGCATGTTCTCACTCATATGTGGGAGTTGTAAAAGAGAACAAAACAAAACAAAACAGTAATAATAAGTTGAACTGTTAAAAGGAGTTGTTACTACAGATGGGAAAGGAGAGGGGAATGAGGATAGTGAGAGGCTGGTCAAGGTACACAAAATTACAGCTGGATAGGGAAAATATGTCTTGTTGGTGTGCAATTGACCCAGGAATATAGAATTAACAATGATTTTCTGCATATTACCAAATTACTGGAAGAGAGGAGATTGAATGTGCACATCACAAAGACATGATTAAGTTTTGCAATGATATTTCCCTGAATAGATCACCAAGTATTGTATGCATGTATTAAAATATAATTCTGTATGCCATAAGTTTGTACAATCAGTGTTTCAATTAAAGATTTAAATAAAGTAGATGGCAAAGCAAAGAATATTAGCATGACCAAATAGAAGGGAATTTTGTAATAAAATGGACACTCCACCAAGAAGACATAGCATTCAAACTGTAATTATACTAAAATAAAAATTAAAAATACTTTCAAAAAATAACTTTTCAGGCTGGCTAGTTAGCTGTTTTGGTTAGAGTGTGGTGCTGATAACTCCATGGTCAAAAGTTTGGATTCCCATACCAGCCAGATGCAAAAAACAAAACAAAAACAAATCATCTTTGAATCCTAGATTCTTCTCAGTCCTTCATCCTTTATCCCATCTCCAATAATGTAATTGGTCATATCTGGTAGGAAAACCCATTTGGGGACTAAATGGAGATGAAATAAATGGAGGGAAATTGGGCAAATTAAATTAATTACAACTGTAGAATGAAATCATGAAGTCCTTGACAAAAGCATATGCCAAAATAGAGAGGCAGGATCCAACCTAAAAGATTCATAAGGATACACGAACAACAGGATTTAGTGACAATTTTTAACTCACTTCTGATCTTCTCCATGAAGCATGCCTGACACCGTAACTTATCTCTCTTCCCAGGATGGATTACATACCCAGGTGCCTATAATATATGTACGTTAGTATTTGGCAATTATCTCTTATACTAAATGATAGTCTCAACAAAAATTACCGATTTACTATCAGTCCAGTTTTTTTTTTTTTTTTTTTTTTTTTTTTTTCAGTCAGGATCATCTACAGTGTTTGGAATGTAGTAGATGATTAACAAATGTTTTTATCAATAACTGAATGCTTGGAACATGATTATAAAAGAATTTACAGGGATGAGTTCCCGTTTACCTTAGAAACCTAAAATACTTCTAACGTCCACTAATTATTCTAAGACTTTAAAAGTCATTTATATTTTAATATATTTCATATATTTTCTTCATTTCAAGATGTGTTTCTGTGAAAAAATTTTGATTTCAATTGTTCATTTATTTCAGAAGTGTTAAGAATTTATATTATGCCAAGCAATATTGAAATAGTCATACAAACACGAATAAAAGGTGGTCCACGACTTCAAAAAGTTCATGGTCCTATAAGAAAACCACGCATAAAATAAATTGTAATACAATGTAAGTGCTATAAAATTATGGATGAAGCATAGAGATAAGTCTGACTAGTTTCTTCCTAGTAGGTTTCTCTAAATAGATAGGCTTCGCGTTTTACATTTTTGTGCATGTGTGTGTATGTAGGTGACATATGGTTTCGATTTTTCAAGAATATTTTGGGGATTTACTCCTTCATAATTAATAGTCCATAAAATTCACACATAAATGATCCCATCCTATACAATCAGAAATGTTCTTATAACCTAAACTGGGTCACAGTAACTCCCCAGAATTTTACTGGAGTGGTCATTTTTGCCACCTTGTGGGCAGATATAATTTGAAAATTATGCTAACACGAAGAGAACAAGAGAGCTCACAGGTGCTGAGAGACAGAGCTCTGATAATGTATTTGGAACACTTGGATACAGCTGTGCCTCAAGCCACAGATTGTGGACTCTTTATTTGCATAAAACAACTCATTTCTTAAGGGATTTGAAATAGTTTTCTGTCACTCCATCAAAGTAATTCTGATTATCACTGTATTCAAAAGCTATTTTGGATACAGTATATTCTAAATAATATTCCAACTTATGAAATGATATTTAATGGCAGGAAGGTTAGTGGAAAGAGTTTTTGGACACAGAACATATGTTTAATTTCCATTTATGTAAAAAGAAAAAATTCCATTTATGCAACTTTCTAGAAGTGTGACTTTGCATACAGCATCATCCCTTTTTGAATATCAGCCTGAATATCCTCAATGAAGATGATGATATCCAATATTCCTTCTTCACATGGCTCTGCCTGTAAATATATCAATTTCAAATATGAAGTCATGTGTCAAGACCACATTTGTCATATGATTACAGAGTCTTGGCATATAATATGATCTCATTAAATATTTGTCAAATGAATGAATGAGAATATCTATTTGCAAGATATTTTTACAGGTTTGATGAATAAGCAGATGGACTATATATAGCTAGTGTCCTAAAGAACTAGCAATCATCTTTTTATAATATTGGTTATTATAGATTTGAAATGTAATCATAATACAGCACCACTTTTGTAGACATTTTAAGTTTCTCTTCTTCAAATCGAATGGATAAAAAGGAGGTATTCTGAAGTAATATGGATAATCTATTATACTGGGGAATTACTAACATTTTAAATAACTATGGGAATATTTATAATTAATGCATTTACCTTTTGTTCATCTTCCTTACTCTTTCACTGAATCGAAAATGAAATTGCACATTTCCTCTTTCACACTTTCTCCTTTAAGCCTCAAAGAATGTTGAATGAAGAAAATTTATGACAGAATAGAAGTACAAGCATCTTTAAATTACACACTTCTCTGAAACTTGCAGAGAAAAATAGCAAGGACCAACAAGGAATTTAGGTTGTTTTCTCAAAACTATACAACGTTTTAGAAGCAGAGCCAGGCATAGAATACTGATTTCTTATATCATGGCCCCGAATTTTATATTCTAAATGTGATCTGAAAGCTGAAATTACTGTTACCATTCATAAAGCAAAATTTCTGACTGTATCCTTGAAGACCCATAACCGATACAAACAGATGGATTCATATAAAAGATTACCAAAAGGCATTTTCCCACTTTGGACACAGCCTCAAATATATATTATTTTTGTAAAATAAAAAGCATTTTATTACAATTTACAGTGTGTGACTATAAAAGACATAGGAAAGGATGCTCTAAAATATGAAAAAATTTATTTTTGAAAAATAGTTCAAAAATAAGCATGTACATATTATACAGAATGTATTGGAGGCAAAAATGTAAAGTGAATTCACACAGCACTGGTAATTTTATAGATAATACTAGGTGTATTATTTTATTACTTTACTGAAAACTAACATCTTAAACACCAAATGCTTTTATAAATACTGAAGTACAATGTATTTTCTACTTACAGAATTTCTAATGTAATGCTTATAAGTAGAGAGCAATATGTATTAAACTAACATATATGTATTCACAATTTTGTGACAGATATTGTTAACAGTATTTACATATTCACTATGAAAATAAGTTAATATGTGGAAAAGAAAAAAAAAGTAAAAAAAAATTCAACGGGTTGTTATTCGGATAGAAACACTAGTAAAATGACATCGGGATGTTCAGGGAAGGAAACATCACTGTTTAATTACCTGCTTTATCTGCCAAATAGTATATCTTTGGCTTTGGTTGGCAGTTGATAGTATAAAGGACTGGACCTATCCAGTTCTGCACCAATATGCTGACTTATGGAGGTATAGTGCAGTTAGGATAGCATCATATTAACCTCACCACCTCTTACTTCAGCTTGAGTATAGTGTGTTTCTTAACATTCACCACTATAGAAAGAACAGCATTGTAAACTTCCACAAGAAAATTTGACAACTAAGTTTTTTTTTGTAACTTTCTGGGAGTTTGAAAAGTATTTTTAACAAACTTTTAGTTTTGGAATAATTTTAAATTTACAGAAATGTTGCAAAGATAATACAGATAGTTCCCATATACCCCTCACCCTACTCCCCCTATTCTTAACATCTTATATTGCCTTCGTACATTTCGCAAAACGAAGAAACCAGCAATGTTATATTACTACAGTAGTCTCCCCTTATCTGAGGGAGATATGTTTAAGACCCCCAGTGAATGCCTTAAATGGCAAATAGTACCGAACCCAATAGATACTATGTTCCTATGATCTGATAGCCCAGACCACAACTAACTGACTAATGGGCAGGTAGCAGATACTGTGTGGGTACACCGGGCAGAGAGATTATTCTCATCCTGTGCGGACAGAGCAGGATAGCAGCAGATTTTATCATGCTACTCAGAACAGCACACGATTTTAAATTTATGAATTTCTTATTTCTGGACTTTCCATTTAATATTTTCCTATCAAGGTTAACTGGGGATAAATAAAAGCTCCAAAAGTGAAACCACAGATAAGGGCGGATCCAGAATCTTTTTAGATTTCATCGGGGTTTTTTTGTTTGTTTGTTTGTCTGTTTTTTAACCAAGGTTCTATTTTTGTTCATACATCCAATTCACAATACCACATTGCGTTTAGTTGTTAAAGTGTTGTTTTCTCAGAGTGATTAATTGAATCGTTGAAGTTTAATGAATTTTTAAATGGGAAGGACAAATAGATCCAATATTTCTATTTACTCACTTACTAATAGATCATATGGAATGATCAAAAAGCCATCTGCAATTGTCAGTAACAGTACATTAAGAATTGCCTTAATTTGTTTTTGCTTTAATAATCCAGATCTATTTTTTATAGTTCCATATTGTGTGCTATGTGTTGTTAAACATATTTCATGCTGGACAGCAACAAAATATCTAACTCTTTACCCAATACTATGCATTTTATACTCACTAAAGGCTCAGATAGAAGTTGATGCTATTATTGGCATATTGAGTTTCACAAAGCGAATGGAATGGAAGATTTAAGAATCCCGCACATTAATCAATGAATCACTCCAGGGATCTTTTATATCATCAATGATTAATAGCCTGTTTTCTTACATTCTTGAGATTTTTCTTTCTCTTTTGTGGTATTTTATTCTGAGATAGTGAGGATTATTAATATATGTTATACTTAAGATGAAGTGATAAACTCATAGCTATTTGGATGCGTTGCTATTTTTAAATCTTTTAAAAAATTATAATAAATATTCTTCTTCACACAATTGATGTAGGCATTAGTTTCTCTGGTGCCACCGAATAAAGTCTTTTCTTTTTCTTATGTTTTTAGCTTAGTTAGTTTTAAGGAATATGTGTAAAGGCATAAGCATCAGAGAAAAAAAATGATAATCAAGGAATAGATTTACCCTCATCACATTTTTCATGACTTTAAGAATCTTACGGAGAATATAATGTTATTATTTTTTAAATGAAAAGTGTGACATAATTTGAATTTCTGCATGTTTTTAAATTCAGAACTGTTATTACTATATATCTTCATTGAGATCTAGTAACTTGTTTTCCAAAACCTAATATAATATCACATAATATTTTTGTATCAGCAGGATGGTTTCTGTTCCAAATTACTAATTTTTGAAGTCACTATATCCTGCGGTATAAATAAGAATGTCATTTTGACTCAGTTTTCTATTGCTCATACTAATGATGCCAAGCTACTTTAAATGTAAGTAGAAAATTTCATCAAAGGGTGAGTAAAGTAGAATGGATTATTTCTAGTGATCAGGTAGAAATTAAACTACCATCGTAAGATAATTTCAGAAGATAACTCAGAATGTCTCCAGCTTATTATCAATGATATCCAGTATAAAATCCAAAATTAATAGGCATGCAAAAAATGCAAGAAAATGCAATCCACATTCCGCAGTGAAAAAAACATCTCCAACACTGCATGACTTTCATACTTTAATTAGCAGAAACAGCTTTAAAGTAATTACTATAAATATGGTTGAGGATATAAAGGAAACAATCTTACTGAGCAAACACAGAGTTTCAACAGAGAAAAGGAAACTATATGAAGAACAAAATAAAAATCTTAAAATGGAAAGTATGCCATGTGAGAAATAAAATAAAATATTACTGGACACTGTAGAAGAAATAGTAAATGAAATTAAAAGAAAATCAATAGAATTTGCAGACCTGAAGAACAAAGAGAAAAAAAAATTGAATTACAATGAATGATTTCAGTGATCTGAGGAACAATATGAAATGGTCTAACAAACTGTAAATGGAGTTTCAAAAAGAGATAAAAATGAGAATGGGCCAGAAATAAAATATTTTTTCTATGCTGTATAATTTGCAAATTTGATTAGATCCATCGAAGGGAAGAAAAAGAGCAACAAAGGACCAAAAACAACAGAAAAAAATAAATGGAAAACAGCAGGATAGCAGACTTACACACAACTATTACCAGTGATAAGTTCAATAAATAAGTTCCTACTGCATGTTGTCTTATAGATTTGTTCAATAAATGTAACACACACACAGAGGTTAAAAGTAAAAGAATGGAAAGTGTATTCCATGAAAGAATTACACATAATAAAGCCACCCTGACTATATTAATAGCAGTCAAAGAAGACTTCCCTACGATAGGTGTTGCCAGAGATAAAAAGGGACATTTTGTTACAAAAGAAAGGCCAGTTTATCAGGATGATAAATAATCAAAATATGTATGCACTTCATGCCTGTTCTTCGAAATACCTGGAGGAAAATCTTGTAGAACTAAGACGAAAACAAAAACAAAAACAAAAACAAAAAAACTATTCGTTATCAGAGTTGGACATATTAACAAACCTCTCTCAATAATTGATAGAACAAGTATAGAAAAAGTAATGAAATTATAGAAAATTAGGAATAATGTTATCAACTAACCTGACCTAATTCACATTTACAGAACACTACACCAATTGTGCACATGGAACATTTAACAAAATTTACTGTAAGATGGCCCATAAAATAAGTGTCAACAAGTGTAAAATGACTAATATTTTACCAAGTATGTTCTCTGCATATAAGAGATGTAAATCAGAAATCAATAAAAATAAGATATTAAGGAAATAATAAATCAGAAAATAGCTACACAATTCTCACTGACTCGTGGTTCAAAGATAAAAACAAAATTTTTAAAAAGAAATTAACAAATAACAGCAACAAAAAACTTTCCAACTGAATGACAGTGGGAGAAAAATCACAATTTTCTAAACATAGAAGTGTTTAGAGTGAAATTTATAGCCTTCCTTGCCTATACTGGAAAAGTAGAAAGATTTTAAATTATGTAACTTTTTAATTTTAGAGAATAGAGCATCAGAGTAAATTAATCCCAAAGTAATAAGTAGGATGTGATGAAGACAAAACCAGAAATTATAAAAATAGAAAACAGGTAAATAGTGGCACAAATTAACAATTCTGTAATTTCATTCTTAGAAAATAATAATAAAATTGATAACCTTTAGAAAGAGTGATCAAGAAAAAAAAATGAACAAACTAATTACTGAATTACATAAATGAAAAGGGGAAAACACGAAAGGCCCTACAGATACTAAAAGTAAAATAAGGAAATAATATGAACGTCTGGGCCAGTATATGATTATTTAAATGAAATAGACAAATTCCATGATAAGAATTAATTTTTGAAAGTTAAAAAAAGATAAATAGAAAAGCCCAATACTTCTATATTTATTAGCATAAGTGGTTTGTAATGAAATCATCAGATCTACATGTTTTCAACAATGAATTTTTCAGACATTTTTTTACAATATAAAATTCTGTTAATTTTTAATATGTTTTGTTTTGTTTTTATTGGTTATGAATATTCATGGAGTACAAAGAAAACTGTCATCACTCGTGCATAAGATGTGATGGCCAGATCGATACAGGCAGCATGTCAATTACCACAAATTGTGATTGTATCCTGTGTCCCTCACCCCATTATTGTCTCAATTATCCCCAACCTCCGTCCCCATCTCCTTTTCCCCATGCCACTTTGTATCCCTTGGTTTGTTTTCTCCCTCTGCAAGTCCAATACACCGCTGTGGTCTTTCTTTCCTTTCTTCTTTAGCTCCCACTTATGAGAGAGTACATATGATATTTATCCCTCTGTGCTTTGCTTATTTCATTCAACATAAATTTCTCCAAGCTTATCCATATTGTTGCATATGGGAGATTTAATTCTTTTTTATGGCAGAGTAGTGTATATATACTACAGTATCCTTATCCAATCATCCACTGATGAACATTTAGGTTGGTTCCATATGTTGGCTATTGTGAACAGAGTAGCAATGAACATGGCAGTGCAGGTATCCCTTTGACATGGTGATTTCCATTCCTGTGGGTATATACCCAGAAGTGGGTTTGCTGGATCATATTGAGAATCTGTCTGTAGTTGTTTGAGAAACGTCCATACTGTTTTCCATAATGGTTGTACTAATTTACAGTCCCACCAACAGGAGCATTGCCTTCTCTCTGCACCCTTGCCAGCATTTGTTATTCTCACTCTTTTTGATTATAGCCAGCCTAACTGGGGTGAGATGATATCTCAATGTGGTTTTAATTTGCATTTCCCTGATGACTAGTGATGTTGAGCGTTTTATCATGTATCTGTTGGCCATTTGTATGTCTTCCTTTGAAAAATGTCTTGAATAGGCATACAAAGGGCCAACAGGAACATGAAAAAATGCTCAACATCACTAGTCATCAGAGAAATGCAAATTAAAACCACATTGAGATATCATCTCACCCCAGTTAGGCTGGCTACTATTCAGTTCCTTTGCCCAGTTTTTAATTAGGTTATTTGTTTTTTTTTTGCTGTATAATTGCTTGAGTTATGGAAACTTTTAAGGTAGAAATAATACCAAATTTACAAACAGACATTCAGAAAATAAAGGAATAGGGAATGTTTATTCATTCATTTTATGAAGGCAGAATAACTGATATTAAATCCTAAAGAAGACCTTAAAGATAAAAATACAAATCAAAAACCCTCATGAACATAGACATAAAAAGTCCTCAAAATATTAGCAAATTGAAGCCAGCAATATCAGGATGAAATTGGAGTTTATGCATTGAATAAGAGATTGGTTCAACATTTAATAATCAATCGAGGTATTTCATAATATTAACAGAATAAAGGAGAAATATTACATGAACCTCTCAATATGTAGCCTTAAAAAAGCACTTGAATGACCATTTGTAGAAAGAACTCTCTGTAAAATGGGAAGAGAAGGAAACTTCCTGCAGATGATAAAAGGCATGAGTGAAAAACATACATAGTTAATGGTGAAATATTAAAGAATTTTCCTATAATTTGGAGAACAAGGCAAAACTGTCTGCATTCACCACTTATATTCAATACGGTAAAGGAAGTCCTAACTAGTGCAATTAGACAAGAGATAAAAGGAAAGTTTCACACAGAAAATTAAAAGTCTTGATAAAAAGTGAATATACAAAAATCAATTATATTTCAGACTATAAAAAGACTCGTAAACATGCAAACAAACTATATATATTATTTAGCATGTTTATTTATGTTCATAGTGCTAGATATTCATAGTTATAGTCAAAGTATATATAGTTTTATATACAGGTTTTTGTGTGTATTTATACATACATGAATAAATTTGAAGAAAGGAAGGATACATTTACATATAAGACTATAAAGCACTTGGAGATCACTTAAATGCTATATAAATAAATGTAGGGGTATGCCACCCATATAATTCAGAACACTAAAATATTAAGATGTCTGTTCTCCCCAAATTTATCTAAATTATCCAATCACAATAAAAATAAAATTATACATTTTTTTAGAAATACATAGACTGTCTAAATTTTATGTGGAAATACAAAAGTTGTGGAATAACCAAAACAATTTTGTAAAAGAAAATCAAAATTGGTAGATCTACTCTTACTGTTCTATCTCTTATTATAAAGATGTAGTAATAGCACAGTGTGGTATTTATGAGATTGATATATAGATCAATTGATTAAAATAGAGAAATAGACCTGCATGTAGATAGTAAATTGATCTTCACAAAATATGTCAACATAATTCAATAGGAAAATATCAGTTTTTTAAAGAAATGATGTTAGATTATTTGGATATCCATATCACAAAAACTAGCAAACAAACAAAAAATGTCAAAATCAAACAAAAACACACAGCCTGGACACATTACAAGGTACACACACAAAAAATTTGAAATTGATTGTAAAACTAAATGGAAAAGATAAAACTTTAAAATTTCTAAAAGAACACGTGGGAGAAAATTTTTGTGACCTTGGAATTTACAAAAGCCTTTTAGATAGTACAAAATACTCCCTGATCATATAGCAAACAATTGACTAATTGGACTTTATCAAATTGAAAATGTATACTTTTCAAAAGATACTAAGAAAAATAAAAGACATGTCAGATGATTTGAAAAAATATTTGAAATGCATATATCTTCTGAAAGACATGGATCTAGAATATATGAAGGACTTTTAAAACTTAACAAATTAAGGAAAACTTGGTTAAAAAATTAAAAGACAGGACAAATTACTTTAACAGAGCTAGGCAAATAAGCCCATGAAAGAATTCTTAATATAATTTGTCATCAGTAAACACAGTTTAAACCAAAATGTGATGCTACTTCGCACACACTAAAATGGTAAAAAATAAAGCAAATTACCAACCAGGTAAACATAAGCAGACAATACCAAGGATTATCAAGATTGTGGAGCAACTATAACTCTCATATATGGATGCTCTGAGTACAAAATGTTCCAGCAACAATGGAATGAGTTCTGGTAGTTTTGTAAAAGAACCTTAATCCATAAATTTTACTAATAGTTATTTCTTTAAGTTGAGTGTAAAATATGTCTATAGAACACTCATACATAAATGTACATGTTTGGAAATAACCCTAATATCAATTATCATGTGAATTGATAAAAAAAATCCATATTTTTATAAAATGAACTATGCCTGATATGACAATAAATGGACTGGTACATGTGAGAACATGGATTAACTTCCAAAACATTATGCTATACAAAATAAAGCACACACAGCTTCAATCTCTTTTATTGTTATTGGTCTGTTCAGATTATATACAACATCTTGGCTCAGTATTGGTAGTTTGTGTGTGTCCAGAAATTTATCCATTTCCTCCAAATTTTCAAATTTGTTGGCATATAGTTGTTTATAGTAGTCTCTAATAATTCCTTGTATTTCAGAGGTATCAGTTGTAATATCGAATTTTTCATTTCTAATTTTTGTTATTTAGATCTTCTCTCCTTTTTCTTTTTTTAGCTAGCTGTGCTAATGGTTTGTCCCACGACCAGATAGATTCACAGCAGAATTCTACCAAACATTTAAAGAGGAATTAACACCAATTCTCTACAAACTATTCCAAAAGATTGAAACAGAGGCAATTCTCCCAAACTCATTCTATGAAGCAAAAATCACCCTGATACCAAAACCAGGTAAAGATACAACTAAAAAAGAAAACTACAGGCTGATATCCTTGATGAATATAGATGAAAATATCCTCAATAAAATACTAACTATCAGAATACAGTACCACATACACAAAATTATATAGTGTGATCAAGTGGGATTCATCCCAGGGATGCAAGGTTGGTTCAACATATGCAAATCAATACATGTGACACATCATATCAATAAAATCAAACACAAGAACCATATGATCATCTCTATAGATGCTGAAAAAGCATTTGATAAAATTAAACACTTGTTCATGATACTCTCTATAAGTTAGGTATGAATGGAAAGTATCTCAACATAATTAAAGCAATATATGATAAAGCCACTCCCAATATCATCCTCAATGGAGAAATGCTGAAAGCTTTTCCCTTAAGGACAGGAACTAGACAAGGATGCCCACTCTCACCACTTATATTCAACATAGTGTTAGAAGTACTAGCAAGGGCAATCAGAAAAGAGAAGGAATAAAGGGCATCCAGATTGGAAAAGGTAAATTCAAGCTGTCCCTGCTTGCAGATGACATGATCCTATATACTGAACAGACTAAAGTCTCTACAAAACAACTCTTGGAGTTGATAAATGATTTCAGCAAAGTAGCAGGATACAAAATCAACACACAAAAATCAGTAGCATTTCTATTCTCCAATAGTGAACATGCAGAAAGAGAAATCAAGAAAGCTTGCCCATTTACAATAGCGACCAAAAAAATAAAATACTTAGGAATAGAATTAACCAAGGATGTGAAAAATCTCTGTAATGAGAACTACAAACCACTGCTGAGAGAAATTAAAGAGGACACAAGAAGATGGAAAGATATCCCATGCTCTTGTATTAGAAGAACCACCATTGTGAAAATGTCCAAACTACCCAAAGTGATATACAAATTCAATGCAATCCCCATAAAATTCCAATGACATTTTTCTCAGAAATGGAAAAACAAACTATCCACACATTTATATGGAATAATTAAAGACAATGCATAGCCAAAGCAATTCTGAACAAAAAATATAGAGCTGGAAGCATAACTCTCCCTGACTTTAAGGTATACTACAAAGTTATAATGACCAAAACAGAATGTTACTGGCGTAAAAACAGACACACTGATCAATGCAATAGAAGAAAGAATCCAGAAATCAGCCACCACACTTACAACTATCTGATCTTTGACAAAGGCACCAAGCCTGTAAACTGGGGAAGAGACTGCCTCTTCAGCAAATGGTGCTGGGATAACTGGATATCCATATGCAAGAGAATGAAAATAGACCCATATCTCTCACCATATACTAAAATCAATTCAAAATGGATTAAAGAATTAAATATACACCCTGAAACAATAAAACTTCTTAAAGAAATCATAGCAGAAAATTTCAAGAAGTAGGACTGTGCATAGACTTCATGAATATGGCCCCCAAAACACAGGCAACCAAAGGAAAAATGAACAAAGGGGATTATATCAAACTAAAAAGCTTCTGCACAACAAAAGAAACAATTAACAGAGTAAAAAGACAACCAACAGTGTGGGAGAAAATATTTGCAAAATATACATCTAAGTAAGGATTAATGTCCAGAATATGCAAGGAACTGAAGCAACTTTACAACAACAACAACAACAACAAACAAGTAGCCCAATTAAAAAATGAGCAAAAGAGCTAAATAGGCATTTCTCAAAGGAAGATATATGAATGGCCAACAGACACATGTAAAAATCCTCAACATCAGTCAGCATTCGGGAAATGCAAATCAAAACCACACTGAGATACCATCTCTCCCCAGTTAGGATGGCTAATATCCAAAAGACTGTGAATGATAAATGCTGGTGAAGTTGCAGAGAAAAAGGAACTCTCATACGCTGCTGGTGGGAATGCAAAATGGTGCAGCCTCTGTGAAAAATGGTATGGAGGTTCCTCAAACAATTGCAGATAGATCTACCATGTGAACCAGCTATTCCCTTGCTGGGAATATACCCAGAGGAATGGAAATCATCAAGTCGAAGGTATGCCTGTTCTCCAGTATTCATTGAAGCACTCTTTACAATAACCAAGAGTTGGAACCAGCCCAGATGTCTATCATCAGATGAGTGGATATGGAAAATGTGGTATATCTATAGAATGGAATACTACTCTGCTATAAAAAAGAATGAAGTACTGCCATTTGCAACAACATGGATGAACCTAGAGAGAATTAGTCTAAGTGAAACAAGCCAGGCACAGAAAGAGAAATATCACATATTCTCATTTATTTGTGGGAGCTAAAAATAAAGAAATAAATACACTTATGGGGTTGGGAAGAAGACACAACAATTACAATACCTTGAAGTTGATATGACAAGCGAACTGATATGAGGTTGTTGGAAGGAGCAGAGAGAGGGAGGAGAGAGGGAGGTTTTGGTAATGGGCTACAATAATCAAGCACAGTGTATATTGACAAAATAAAATTAAATTAAAAATATAAAAAAATAAAAATTAAATTAATCGAAAAAATAAAAGAAAATAAGGCAGACACAGAAAGTGCACACTACCTGAATCTACTTACACGAATTTTTAGAACTGTGAGAAATATTGTATTGTTGCAATAATTGATGCTGTCATTGTGGCATTTCTTGCAAAGGGTTTTTTTTGGGGGTATTGTTAACATGAGTCTATACATTTTTCAAAATGTTTTCTTTTAATATGTTTTTTATTTTTATGAGATCAATTTTATTGAAAGAGAGCATATATCTGTATTGAAAACTGATCCATACAAAACGAAGTATTATGCCTTGGAATGTGTGAAAGTAGAAAATGCTTGCTTTATTGCATTTCAGGGCATAAGATAAAGGCACTGCAAATAACTTAGATGCGTATTGGTATGCATTTCTGGAACAGAATAGAGATGAAAGAAATAGAACATATTAAGTATGTTAAGAAATAATTATGAAATTTTGCTTAATTCAATATAAAAGGGAACACATTATTCATAAAAAATGGTCTATCACTATTGACCTGCTATCTGAAAAAGCAATCATTTTACATTATATACAGTATACAGTTCAGAAGTAATCAAATTTGAAGACAACATTAACAAAACAAAAAATGTATGTATTTAAAAATAAGCTAAGAAATTCTACTTGAAAATTCAAGTCTAATTAATACCTGGGAACCCAGAACCTATGAAAGAAATCATAAATATGTTTGGCTATGTTAAAATTTAAATATATGTTATGGCAAAAGATTTAATAAACAAAGAACAAACATAATAGATTTACTACATATCCATCATAGAATCAGCTTATCTGCTAGAGAATAAAACTTTAATTTTATAAATATTGTTTTCACCATTCTGTTATTACGCATATTAGTGATTTTTTATGTCTGACATTATGCAGAATCAATGAAACATCAGCACTATTTTAAAATGGTAGATTGCTACTGCATTTGTTTTACTGAACACTTGCAATCCAATATAGGTTAATTCTTAAATGATATTAGTAAAAATTCTGTGCAATTTTGGGGCACTTCATTTTTTCTGCTTCATTGTACTCTTAATAATCTTTATCTCAGATATATGAATATTGCATATGATTTTAGTATAATTTATCTTCATAAATTTTCACAAAATAAGTGCAATTTTTAAAGTTATTAAATTTAATGTTATGTAATGCTATTATCTCATACAATGATACAAAGATTAGATTCATAAAATAAATTTCCTACCTGGTACAGATATTTAATTTAAAAATATTTTTAGCTTTAGAGGATAAAATGTTCTACCTAAAGTTAACAATATAATGAACTTTTTCTTAATATTCATAGTAACATTTAATATATTATTCATTTGATATTTGAAGGTTATATTTTAAACAGAAAATTAACAAATTTCACAATCATCATTAATTTTTGAAGCAATTTCTTCTGTGACAATTAATAAATCATTATATTTAGACTGACAATTTCAAATATATGCAGAGAACATTTAAAATTAAAATTATATCTAGAATAATTGTCTATAATTAGATGAGAATATCTACATATTAATGACAAATCCAAATGACCTATTCATATTACTGATATTCATATTTGCAGTATATTAACCCCATTGAATCACACAATTACTCAACACATAAATATTTAGTGTTGTCAGAAAAGATAATGAAGTCAGACTTCAAACAATGATGCTAAATCCAAAGCCAAATCAAAAATTTTGTCTAAAACCTAAAAGTGAAAGTATTTTAGTATTTTAGTAATATCTATTATATTTCAGATAATAAAAGGTAAAAAATTGGCATAGATGACATGATCACTTCTGTATATATGTAGAATTACGTATGTTTTCAAATTTGTAATAAATATTAAAGATAGAATACAAATTATCTTGTTTCAACAACATTCTTTGCTTATTCCACAATAACATATCTGTAAGCACAGTATTCAAGCTTGGGATTCTGGTACTGTTTTACATTTCTGTTTGAGATCATTTCATGAATTTATTAAAAACAACATTTTAGAGATTCAGCTTGTGAGTTGCAAGACTATAAATGTACTTT
The DNA here is from genome assembly GCF_000696425.1 of Galeopterus variegatus. Classification (NCBI taxonomy): domain Eukaryota; kingdom Metazoa; phylum Chordata; class Mammalia; order Dermoptera; family Cynocephalidae; genus Galeopterus; species Galeopterus variegatus. The sequence goes on from NW_007727507.1 coordinate 27,269, forward strand.
TAAGGACAATAAAATGATGATGAAAAGATGAAACTGTCATTTTAGAATTTATTCTAATGACAAATCTGCACACTATAAAGAATACTAAGGAAATTCGGTATTTATCTGCATATGCTAGGCTCTTATCTCATGTTCGTAACATTGAATTACTTTCCTCCTTTATTTGAGCTCTGACCCATTTTCATTAGTTCATTCATTTATACTTTCAAACATTTACCAAATGAATATCATAAGTACAGCTCTGTTCCAGGCTAGGTATTACTTCAATCAGACTTTATTTTGCCTTCACAAAGCTATGAAATCTTCCAAATATTATCTTTCTTTACCTTATAAGATTTACATTATATCACATTATTTGTGAAATGATAAAAAGGCATACATAAGTAACCGTAGTCACACAAATTAGGTTGTGATTGTAACATACATAAGAGTTAAGAAGGTTCAATTCCCAATATAATTAATGTTTAACTGCCAGAGAATTTAGCTGAAGAGGATGCTTTAAGGCAGATGAGGAAGAGCTTATAACTACAGGTATTTATTGTGACTGCAAGAAGAAAAGATAATTGCTTCTTAAAATATCCTGGTGGTTCTCATCTGTTTCTTGCCAACTAATGCTTCTACTACATAGAGTGTTCCAATCATTCTCTTCTTCCTACACACATCAGCATGACAATTGACATGAAAGATGAAACAGCTGGATTTTAAAGTAAGAAATTTTACTAAGAGATAAGTTTATTGTAATAAATGCTTACATAAAAAGAATAGAAAGATTTCAAATAAACAACCTAGTGCTACACCAAAAAGATCTAGAAAAACAAGAACAATCCAATCCTAAAATTAGTAAACAGAAAGAAATAGTTAAGATCAAAGCAGAACTAAATTAAATAGAAACCCCAAAAGTGGTTCAAAAGATCAATGAAACAAGAAATTGGTTTTTCAAGAAGATAAACAAAATAGACAAAACAGTAGTTAGGCTAACTAAAAAAAGGAGAGAAGACTCATAACAAATATTAGAATTGAAAAATGAGACACTACAGCTGATACCACAGAGATACAAACAATCGTTAGAGTCTAGCATAAAGAAATATATGTAGACATATTTGAAACCTATAGGAAATGGACAAATTTCTGGAAACATACACACTATCAAGACTGAACCAAGAAGAAACAGAAAACCTGAACAGATAAGTAACAAGCAATGAGATTGAAGTAATAATCAGCAGTCTGGATATCTTTACTTCTGAATTCTACCAAACTTTTCAAGAGGAATTAATACCAATTCTCTTTAAACTATTCCAAAAAATTGAAACAGAGGCCATGCTCCCAAACTCAGTCTATGAGGACAATATCACCCTGACGCCAAAACCAGATAAAGATACAACAAAAAAGAAAAGTATAGGCCAATATCCTTGATGAACATAGTCACAAAAATCCTCACTAAAAGATTAGCAAGTACAGTACAGCAGAAAAAAAAAAAAATTATATTACCTGGGTCAAGTGAGATTCATCCCAAGAAGGTAAGGATGTTTCAACATGCATCAGTCAATAAATGTGATACACCACATCAACAAAATCAAAGACAAAACGCATCTCATTAGATGCAGAAAAGCATTTGAGAAAATTGTACATCAATTCATGATAAAGATTCTCAGAAAGTTAGATACAGAAGGAAAGTACCTCAGCACAATAAAAGCCATATGCAACAGAACAACCACCAATATCATCCTGAATGGGAAGGGATTGAAATCTTTCTCTTTAAGAATATGAACAAAACAAGGATGCACACTGTCACTACTCCTATTTAAAATAATATTAGAAATTCTAGCCAGAACAATCAAGCAAGAGAAAGAAATGAAGGGCATCCAAACTGGAAAAGAAAAAGTCAAACTGTCCCTATTTGTAGATGACATGATCCTATATGTAGAAAAGTCTAAAGATTCTTCAAAAATCCTCTTAGAGATGATAAACAATTTCAGTAATGTTGCAGGATTCAAAATCATCACTCAAAACTCAGGAGTGTTTCTCTACTCCAACAATGAACTATCAGAAAAGAAAGCTAGCCTATTTACAATAGTCACCAAACAAACAAACAAACCAAAAAGCAAACAAAAAAAACTACCTAGAAATAAAGTTAAGGAGATGAAAGATCTCTACAATGAGAAGCACAAGTCATTATTGAAAGAAATTAAAGGGGACATAAAAAGATGGAAAGACATTCCATGCTCTTGGATTGGAAGAATTAACATTGTTAAAATATCCCTACCACCGAAAGCATTCTACAAATTCAATGCAATCCCCATCAAAATACCAATGACATTCTTCACAGAAACAGAAAAAAAATTCCTAACATTCATACTGAACAACAAAAGACCACAAGCAACCAAAGCCATCCTGAGCAAAAATAAATACATAAAGCTGGAGGCATAACACTATCTGACATCAAATTCTACTTCAAAGCTAGACTAACCAAAACTTCATGATACTGGCATAAAAACAGATGCATGGACCAATGGAACAGAACAGAGAACCCAGAAATAAATCCAAATACTTACAGTAAATTGATCTTCAACAAAGCCACCAAAAACTTATGTTGGGGAAAAGACGCTCTCTTCAATCAATGGTACCAGGAAAACTGGACATCTATATGTACAAGAATGAAACCAGACCCATATCTCTGCTCATATACCAAAATCAATTGAAAATGGATTAAAGATTTAAACATCAGAGCTGAAACTATAAAACTACTAAAAGAAAACATAGGGGAAAAACTTCAGGAAGGACTGGGCTAAGACTTTATAAATAAGACCCCCAAATCACAGAATATAAAAGGAAAAATAAATACATGGAATTATATAAAACTAAAAATGTTTTGCACAGCAAAAGAAACAAGAGAGGGAAAGGACAATTTATGGTGTGGGAGAAAATATTTTCAAACTATGCATCTGACAAAAGATTAATATGCAGGATATAAAAGGAACTCAAGCAAATTGACAGTGAAAAAACAAATATCCAGCTTAAAAAAACGGCGAAGAGCTGAATAGGCATTTCTCAAAGGAAGATATACAAATGGCCAGGAGACACATGAAAAAATGCTCAACATCACTCAGGATCAAGGAAATGCAAATCAAAATCACTTTGACATATCGTGTCACCCCAGTTTGATTGGCTATTATCAAAAGACAGAGGCACCAGCCTGCCAGCCAGCAGAACTTCATGGCTCCACGTGCCCCCCACACACCCTGCCGCCTTGGACCCAGGCAGGGGAGGAACTCAAAGGCCCTGTCCTAACACCCCAAACGGGCACTGTGCAGGTGAGCCCACTGGCACCAGCCAGCCAGCAGAAACCACACAGATCCATGTGGTCCCTCATCCCACCTCGGACCTAGTGGGGAGCATCAGCCTTTGGATCCAACCCACCATGTTTGGTCCAGCAGAACTCCACATGTTAGGGTCTCATTCTACAACCACAGAGTCTAGAACAGGAAGAAAGTTGGTTTAACATAACCACCACCACATCTACAGTCATGTAAGACAGTTCACCCCCTGCACAGTAGCAAATAAGGCCACTCCATAGCCAACCTCAGTGTAATAGAGGAAGCAAACCCCCTACCAAATGACCAAGCATTAGTGAAAAAACACTAGAAGTACAAACAATAAAGAAGAAATGATACCACCAAAAGCAAACTGTGATACCCCAAAGTCAGACTCCATGGAACGGGGAACCCTTGAAATGTCTGAAAAAGAATTTCGAGTAGTGATCTTAAAAAACTTGAAGAAATAGAGGAAGACTCAATTAGAGAACACAATGAAACAAGAAAAACATCCAGAATATGAAGGAGGAAATCTACAGAGATATTAATACCATAAAAAAAAGTATAGCAGAACTTCTAGAAATGAAAGAATCACTCAATAAAATAAAAAAAACGTGACTGAGAGCTTGAGCAGCAGGGTAGAGCAAGCAGAAGAAAGAATTTCAGAGCTTGAAGATGGTCTTTTTAAAATAAGTCAGGCAGACAAAAAAAAAAGGAAAAAATAATTTAAAATAATGAGGAAAACCTATGAGAGATAGTAGACAATCTCAAGCGCTCTAACATCCAAATTGTGGGTATTGCTGAAGGGCAGGAGAAAGGTAAAGGTATCAAAACCTACTGAAGGAAATAGTAACAGAAAACTTCCCAGGTATAGGGTGAGTTACAGACCTTCAGATCCAGGAAGCTCAAAGGTATCCAAACATATTCAACCCCAAAAGATCCTGCCCAAGACATGTTATAGTTAAATTCACAAATTTCAAAGACAAAGAGAGAATTCTACAAGCCACAAGAGAAAAGTGTCAGATCACTTATGTGGGAACCTGCATCAAACTATCAGCAGACTTCTCAACCAAAACCCTACAGGCCAGAAGAAAATGGAATGATATATTCAAAACACTAAAATAAATAAATAAAACCCTGCCAGCCAAGAATTCTTTACCCATCAAGGCTCTCCTTCAGAAATGAGGGAGAAATAATGTATTTCCCAAACCAACAAAAGTTGTGGGAGTTCACCAACACACAACCAGCCCTGCAAGAAGTTCTCAAGGGAGTCATTCATCTGGATTCTGAATAATGGTGACCATCATCACTAATACACAAGAAAGAGCAAAACCCACAGTTAAAACAAAAATGACATCAAGAAAGAGAAAGAAGCTCTACCACTCCATCTTAAATCTCAAACTCACGTTGGAGAAGAGAAATTAAAGGAGAAATAATGATCAAAAGATATTTAAACCACCTAATTAGCAATTAAATGACATGAATTAAACAACACTTCTCAATAACTACTGTAAATTTGAATGGACTAAACTCCCCATCTAAAAGACACAGACTAACTGACTGGAATAAAAAGATAGACCCAAGTATATGCTGTCTTCAAGAGACCCATCTCACCTATAAAGATACTCATAGACTAAAAGTGAAGGGATGGAAAAAGATATACCATGCAAATGGAAACCAAAAACGAGCATGAGTAGCTATTCTTATATTGGACAAAATAGACTTTAAACCAAAAAACATTAAAAAGACAAATAAGGCTATTATATAATGATAAAGGGAACTATTCAGATAGAAGACATAACAATCGTAAACATGTATGCACCCAATATCGGAGCACCCATATATATCAACCAAGCACTCTTAGACCTAAAGAAAGAGATAGGTCCTAATACATTAATAGTGGGTGATCTGAACACCCCTCTCCCAGTATGGGGCAGGACATCCAGGCAACAAGTCAACAAAGAGACACAGGATTTAATCTACACCCTAGCCCAACTAGACTTGGCAGATACATACAGAACATTTCACCCAACAGCTAAAAAATACACTTTCTTCTCATCAGCTCATGGTATGTTCTCCAGAAAAGACCACATATTAGGTCACAAATCTAGTCTAGGCAAGTTAAAAAAAATTGAAATTGTTCCAAGAATCTTTTCAGACCACAGTGGACTAGAACTGGAGATACACGATAAGCAAATCACTGGAAGATATACAAGTACATGGAAATTAAATAATAGGCTCCTGAATGACCTATGGGTCCAAGAAGAAATTAAACAGGAAATCAAAAAATTTCTAGAAAATAATGAAAATAAAGATACATTATACCAAAACTTGTGGGATACTGCAAAAGCAGTATTAAGAGGGAAATTTATTGCAGTAAATGCTTATATCAAAAAAATGGAAAGACTCCAAATACATGACCTAATGCCATGCCTCAAAGAACTTGAAAAACAACAACAATCCAAACCTAAAGGTAGTACATGGAAAGAAATAATTAAGATCAGAGCAAAAGTAAATGAAAAAGAGACCCAAAAAACAATAGAAAAGATTAACAAATCTAAAAGTTGTTTTTTACCAACAAACAAAACAGACACACCTTTAGCTAGATTGACAAAAATAAAAAGACCCAAATAACACAGATCAGAAATGAAAAGGGAGACATTACAACTGACACCAGAGATATACAAAGCATCATTAGAGACTATTACAAACAACTGTATGACAACAAATTTGAAAATCTCAAGATACAGATAAGTTTCTAGACCCATATAAATTGTCAAGTTTCAACCAAAAAGAGATAGAAAACCTGGACAGACCAATAAAAAGCAAAGAGATTGAAGTGGTATTTAGCAATCTTCCAACAAAAAAAAAGCCTGAGTCCAGATGGCTTTACAGCTGAATTCTATCAAACATTTAAAGAGGAGTTAATACCAATTTTCATGAAACTGTTCCAAACAATTGAAACAGACGCTACTCTGCCAAACTCATACTATAAAGCCAACATAACTCTGATATCAAAACCAGATAAAGACACAACAGCAAAAAAAAGAAAATTACAGGCTAATATCCTTGATGAACCTAGATGCTGAAATCCTCAACAAAATATTAGCAATTATAATACAGCAACATATTAAAAAAATTATACACTATGATAAAGTGGGATTCATCCCAGGGATGCAAGGATGGTTCAACATATGAAAGTCAATAAGTGTCATACATTCCATCAACAATCTCAAGGACAAAGACAATATGATTATTTCAATAGATGCTGAAAAACCATTTGACAAAATTCAAAATTCCTTCATGAAGAAGACTCTCAAGAAATTAGGTATAGAAGGAAAATATCTTTTTTTTTTTTTTTCCCCCTTTTTGTCTTTTTTACTGACCGGTAACGGGATCGCAACCCTTGGTGTCACGCCCGTACCGGAGACCGGCAACGGGATCGCAGCCCTCGGTGTTGCGCCCGCACTGCGCTCAGCCAGTGAGTGGGAACCGGTCTCCACATGGGATCCCAACCCTCGGCGGGAGTGCTGCCGCGCTCCCAAGCAGCACACTCTCCAGTGCGCCACCGGGCCAGCACAGGAAGGAAAATATCTTAACACAATACAAGCCATTTATGAAAAGCTCACCACCAGTATTACTCTGAATGGGGAAAAATTGAAGGCCTTCCCCTTAAAGACAGGAACAAGACAAGGATGTCCACTCTCACCACTTCTACTCAACATACTGCTGGAGGTACTAGAGAAATCAGGCAAGAGAAAGAAATAAAGGGAATCCAGATTGGAGAAGAAGTCAAACTTTCCCTATTTGCAGATGACATGATAATATATATAAAAACCTAAAGACTCTATCAAAAAACTTGAGCTGGTTAATGACTTCAGCAACATCGCAGGATACGAAATAAATGCCCAGAAATCAGTAGCATTTATAAACTTAAACAATGAATTAACAGAAAGAGAAATAAAGAAAGTAAGCCCATTTACAATTGTCACCAGAAAAATATGATACCTAGGGATCAATTTAATGAAGGAGGTGAAAGACCTCTACAGTGAAAATTACAAACCACTTCTTTAAGAAATAAAAGAAGACACAAAAAGATGGAAAGATATCCCATGCTCTTGGATTGGAAGAATTAACATTGTGAAAATGTCTATACTATCCAAAGCTATTTACAGGCTCAATGCAATCTCCATCAAAATACCAATGACATTCTTCACAGAAATGGTAAAAGCAATCTTACCTTTCATATGGAAAAAATGGACCCCAAATAGCCAAAGCAATCCTGAGGGGGGAAAAAAAAAAGCTGGAAGCATAACTCTGCCTGACTTCAAATTATACTACAAAGCTGTTGTAAACAAAACAGCATGGTACTGGTATAAAAATAGACATTCAGACCAGTGGAGTCAAATAGAGAAACCAGAAATCACTCCACAGGCTTATAGCCATCTGAAATTAGACAAAGGAAACAAAAATATACATTGGGGAAAAGATTGCTTCTTTGACAAGTGGTGCTGGGAAAACTGGATATCTATATGCAGAAGAATGAAACTAGGAATGTATCTCTCACCATACACTAAAATCAATTCAAAATGGATTAAAGACCTAGGTATAAGACCCAAAACCATAAAATTATTAAGGGAAAATATAGGTTAAACACTTCACCAGTTAGCTAAGGGCACAGGCTTTATGAACAGGAGCCCAAAAGCACACAGAGCAAAGGAAAACATAAACAAATGGGACTATATTAAACTACGAAGTTTCTTCACAGCAAAAGAAACAATCAACAGAGTGAAAAGACAACCTACAGAGTGGGAGAAAATTTTTGCTTAATATGCATCTGACAAGGGACTAATATCCAGAATATACATAGAACTCTAGCAATTATATAGTAAAAAAAAATAAATGACCCAATTAAAAAATGGGCAAAGGAGCTGAATAGACATTTTTCAAAGGAAGACATACAAATGGCCAGCAGATACATGAAAGAATGCTCAACATCACTAGTCATCAGGGAAATGCAAATTAAAACCACATTGAGATACCACCTCATTCCAGTTAGACCGGCTATAATCAAAAAGAGTGAGAATAACAATACTAGTGAGTGTGTGGAGAGAAGGGAACACTACTACACTGTTGGTGGGATTGTATATTAGTATAACCACTTTGGAAAACAATTTGGAGTTTTCTCAAACAACCACAGATAGATCTTCCATATGATCCAGCTATCCCTCTTCTAGGGATATATCCAGAGGAATGGAAATCATCACATTGAAGGGATACCTGCGCTCCCATGTTTATTGCAGCTCTGTATACAATAGCCAAGATATGGAACCAACCTAAATGTCCATTAATAGATGAGTGGATAGGAAAAATGTGGTATATATACACTATGGAATACTACTCTGCCATAGGAAAGAATGAAATACTCCCATTTGCAACAACATGGATAAACCTGGAGAAACTTATTTTGAGTGAAACAAGCAAAGCACAGAGGGATAAATATCTCATGTGCTCACTCATTTGTGGGAGCTAAGAGAGAAAGGAAGGCAGGAAAGAAAGACCACAGTAGTGCCGCAATCCAACAGAGGGAGGGAACATTCCTAGGGCTACAAATTGATGTTGTGGGGAGAGAGGTCGGGGGAGGGAGGTTGGGAGATAACTGGAAGGGGACAAAGGGTACAAAAGCAATTTCTGGTAATGGGTATGCCCCCAATATGAATCTGGCCCCAACATCATGGTCAGGATGGGGAACAATCAGCTTTGCATCTCATGAATCCTCAAAATAACTAAATTAATAAATAAATTAATTAATTAATTTAAAAAAACAATTAAAAAGCTCCTAGTGAAAACAAAATTAAAAAAAAAAAAAAACCAAAAAGACAGAGAAAAATAAATACTGGCTATGATGTTCAGAAAGGGTAATACTACACTGTTGGTGGGACTGTAAATTGGTGCAGCCATTATGGAAAACAGGATGGAGTTTCCTCAAACAACTACAAATAGATCTACCATATGATCTCATAATTCCACTGCTGAGTATATACCCAAAGGATTGAAAATCATCATGTCAAAAGGATACCTTCACTCCTTTGTTTATTTCACCTCTATTTACAAAGCCAAGAGTTGGAATCAACCTAAATGCCCATCACTGGATGACTGAATAAGGAAAATGTGATATATTTATACAAGGTATTACTACTCTGCCATAAAAAGTAATGAAATACTTCAATTTGCAGTAATATGGATGAACTTAGAGAAAATTATGTTAAGTGAAATAGCCATGCACAGAAAGAGAAATACTGCATGTCCTCACTTACAAGTGGGAGCTAAAAAAAAAAAAAAAAAAAAAAAAGAAAAAAAAAAAAAAAAAAAAAAAAAAAAAAAACAAGTAAAGAAAGAAAGAAAAAAAAGAAAGGAAGGAAGGAAGGAAGGAAGGAAGGAAGGAAGAAAGAAAGAAAGAAAGAAAGATCACAATAATAAGTTGAACTTTCAAAAGAAGAAAAAATAGCTGAAGTTACGAGAGGTAGGAAAGGGGTGGAGGTGACTGGTAAGGGAGAAATTGGTAAAGGGCCATGAAAACTAAATGTGTTGAATATACAAATTAACCTTGATTGGACCCTAACTTATTGTACACAGTTATCGATATTCAACACTGTACCCCACAGATACGTACAATCAACTGTGTTCCCATAAATAAAGTGAAACAAATCAGTGTGAAATAGCAATTTTATTCTGATATTTATTCCAAATGCACCTATTAGCATATTTTAATATGTTTATGTTCTGAGATATGCTAAAATGTTAAATAAAAGACATGTGAATGTAAAAAAAATGTTTTTTTTTTTTCATCTATAAGAAGTGATATAATTATCTATCCTCATAGGGTTGTTGTTTGGTTTATATGTAAATTAATAAAGGTAAAGTGCTTTAAAAAATGGGGAAAATGTAAGTTTTTATTTTTCTTTTTTAAAAACATAATTGATTATACATGTTTGTGGGGTACAGAGCTGACTATGAATGTCAGAATTTAATTCTTTTTTATGGCCGAGTAGTGTTCCATTATGTATACTTACCACATTTTCCCTATTCAGTCGTCTATAAATGGATATTTGGATTGGATCCATAACTTGTCTTTTGTAAATAGAAGTGTGATAAAAATGGGAGTGCCAGTCTCCATTCTACGTGATGATTTTCATTACTTTGGGTATATCCCCTGTAGTGGGATTACTGGATTGTATGGTGGTTCTATCCATAGTTGTTTGAAAAATGTCCATACTGTTTTCCATAATGGTTGCACTAATTTACAGTGCCATCAGCAGTGTAGGAGGGTTCACCTTTCTCTAAATCCTTTCCAGCATGTGTTATTCTTTCTTTTTGATAATAGTCAGCCTAACTGGGGTGAGATATCTCAATGTGGATTTGATTTGTATTTCTCTGATTATTAGTGATGCTGAAGAGTTTTTTGATATACTTGTTGGCCATTTGTAGGTCTTCTTCTGAGTAATGTCTATTTAGCTCCTTTGTCCATTTTTAAATTAGATTATTTTTCATTTTACTGTTGACTTCCTTGTATATTCTGGATATTAATCCTTTGTCATACATATAACTTGTAAATATCTTCTCCTGTTCTGTAGTTTATCTTTTCACTCTTTTGATTGTTTCCTTTTCTATGCAGGGCTTTTTAGCTTGATATAGTCCTATTTGTTTATATTTCCTTTTGTTGCCTGTGCTTTTGGAGTCTTATTTGTAAAGTTTTGGCCCAGTTCTAAATCCTGAAGTGTTTACCCTATTTTTCGTTCTAGGAGTTTTATAGTTTCAGGTATTATATTTAAGTCTACAATCCATTTTGAATTGATTTGGGTATATAGTCAGAGATGCACACCTATTTTCATTCTTCTACGTATGGATGTACAGTTTTCCCAGCAACATTTATTGAAGATGTTGCCCTTTCCCCAAGGTATGTCCTTGGTGCTTTTGTAGATCATCTGGCTGTAAGTATGTGGATTTATTTCTAGTTTCCCTTTTTTGTACAATTGATCCAAGTGTCTGTTTTTATGCCAGCATCATGATGTTTGGGTTACCATAGCTTTGTAGTATAATTTGAAGTCAGGTAGTATAATGCCTCCAGCTCCTTTTTTTTTTCCCCTCAAGATGGCTTTGGCTATTTGGGATCTTTTGTTGTTCCATATGAATATTAAGATTGTTTTTTATATTTCTGTGAGGAATGTCATTGGTATTTTTATCAGAATTGCATTGAATCTTTAGATTGCTTTGGGTAATATAATGGATTGAATTATGTACCCCCCAAACTCACTGAAGTTTGAATTGTGTTCCTCAATTTTTATATAGTAGATATTTGGCCCCCACTGTGACTGTTAAGAGTATGGGAAATTCTATTATGGTAATTGAAAGGTGGAGACTTGAAGAGGTGATTGGACTGTAGGACCATGCCATAGTGAATGGATTAAAAACTGTGGTCAGGGGCATGTTTCTGAGGGCTTTAAAAGAAGAGAGAGGAGATTCTGTCTCTCTCTTGCTCTCTCTCCTCTCTCTGCTTCCACCATCTTTCAATGTGAGACTGCCAGGTCACTGTTTTCACCACCAGATGTGCTTTGGACTTCCCAGACTCAGAAACTGTAAGAAATAAATTTTGTTTTCTTTATAAATTACCCAGCTTCAAGTATTTTGTTATAAGAAACAGAAATGGAATAAAACAGAAAATTGGTACCAGAGAAGTAGGGTGTTACTTATAACAAATACTTAGAAATGTGGAAGGAGCTGTGGAACTGGGTATTAGGCAAAGGTTGGAGGAATTGAGAGGACCCAGAAGAAGATTAAAAAGTTGAAGGAAAGTTTGGAATATCTTAGAGACTGGTTAAGTGGTGGTGAGCAGAATGCTTATAGAAATATGGACTGCAAAGATCATTCTAAGGAGGTCTCAGATTGAAGTGAGAAGGAATTTCTTTGGAAACTAGGGCAAAGATCAACTTGCTATGAATTGGCAAGGAACTTGGATGTATTGTGTGTGTGCCCTAGGACTTTGTGGAAGTTGGAACTTTAAGAGTTGTGAACCAGAGTATTTGGCAGAAGAAATTTCTAGGCAGAAAATCATTCAAGAAACTCCATGGCTACTTGTAACAGAGTACTCTGAATTATGGCAGCAAAGGCATGACATAAAGCCAGAATTTAAAAGGGAAGCAGAGCATAAAGATTTGGAAAATTTGTAGCCTGGCCATGTGGTAGAAAAGCAGAGAGCATTGTCAGAAGAAAAATCATGTGGTGCTAAGAAGATTAGTACAAAGGAAAGAGATTATTAAGAGAAGGAGAAATAGGCCTTGAAGGCATTGCAGAAGCCTCTTGGGCCAACCCTTCCATTTCAAGCCCAAAGTCCAAGGGAGACAAAATGGTCTTGGGGAACAGGCCTGAGGTGCCCTCCATGGGCTCACTGTCCAGAGCCACCTCAAGAAGCTGCTCCCCACACCAGCATCCCAGCTGCTTTGGCAGCTCCAACTGTTTCTAAATTGGCCCCAGGTGGGGCTGGACCTGCATCTTTGGAAAATACGAGCCGGAAGCCTTGTCAGCTTCCATGGTAGTGTTAAGTTTGCAGGCTCAGAGAATGCCAGAGTATGAAGGCTTGGGGAGCCTCCACCCCAATTTCAAAGGATATACGGAAAAGTCTGGGGGCTCAGGAAGAGATCTGTCACAGGGGAAGAATCACTATGGACAGCATCCACTAGAGCAATGTCGAGTGGAAATGTGGGGTCAGAGTTGCAGCAGAGTAACCCTATCAGTGTCATGCCTAGTGGAGCCATGAGATTGGGACTTCCATGGAGACCCAAGAATTGTGTAGCTACCAGAGTCAAATGCCAGCCTGGGAGAGCTTAAGTATGGTCTGTGACCAGGAAATCCATAGGAGCAGAGCTGTCCAAAGGCTTGGGGAACCAACTCCCCCCTCAGCATGCAGAGGAGGTCGAACGTGGAATCAATGTACCTGAATCACCAGTTTTGAGATTTAATGCTTATGCTGCTGGGTTTTGGACTTGTTTGGGACCTGTAACCCATTTCTTGTGGCCTATTTCTACCTTTTTCAATGGGTATATCGCCCCACCATTGTATCTTGGAAGTAGATAACTTGTATTGATTTCACATGTGGTACTTTGAACTTTGGACTTCTGAGTTGAAACAACTTAAGACTTTGGGGATGAATGCATTTGTATGTGAAAAGACACGAGTTTGGGGGGCCAGGGTTGGAATGTGGAGGACTGAATTATGTCCTCCCAAAACTCATTGAAGCTTGAATTGTTTTCCCCAAGTTTAGAAATTTGGCCCCCACAGTGACTATTAAGAGGGTGGGAAATCCTATTATGGTTAGTGAAAGGTGGGGCCTTGAAGAGGTGATTACATTGTAGGATAGTGAATGGATTAAAAATGGTGGTCAGGGCATGGTTCTTAGTGCTTTAATAGAAAAGGGAGGAGAGTCCATCTCTCTCTCTCTCTTTTGCTCTCTCTTTGCTTTCTCTGCTTCCACCATCCTGCAATGTGAGACCACTAGGTCACTGTTGCCATCACCAGATGGGCTTTGGACTTCCCAGCCCCAGAAACTGTAAGAAATAAGTTTTGTTTTCTTTATAAATCACCCAGTTTCAGGTATTTTGTTATAAGCAACAGAAATGGACTAATACAGGTAATATGGACATTTTCACGTGGTTAGTTCTTCCAATTCCTGAGCATGGAATCTCTTTTCATCTTTTTGTGTCCTCTTTTTTTTCTTTCAGCAGTGATGTGTAGTTCTCATTGTACAAACATTTTACCTCCTTGGTTTAATATGTTCCTAAGTATTTTATTTTTGTAGCTATTGTAAATTGGCTGGCTTTTTTCATTGCTTTTTCTGCTAGGTCATTGTTGGTGTATAAAAGTGCAAATAATTTTTGTGTATTTATTTTGTATCCTGCAACTTTACTGAATTCATTTATCAGCTGTAGAAGTTTTTTCATAGAGTCTTTAGGTTTTTATATATATAGTATCATGTCATCAACAAACAGGGACATTTTGACTTCATCTTTTCCAATTTGGATGTCCTTTATTTCTTTCTCTTGCCTGATTGCTCTGGCTAGTACCTCCAATATTATGTTAAATAGGAGTGGCAAGAGTGGGCATCCTTGTCTTATTCCTATTCTTACAGGAGACATTTTCAGGTTTTCCCCAGTCAGGGTGATATTGGCAGTGGGTTTGCCATATATGACTTTTATTGTGTTGGGATACCTTCCTTTTATATCTAACTTGTTGAAAGTCTTTATCATGAAGGGATGTTGATTTTTTTCAAATGCTTTTTCTGTGTCTATTTACATGGGCATATGGTTTTGTCCTTGATTTTGTTGATGTGATGTATTGTATTTGTTGAATTCTCCATTCAAAAGACATAGATGGGCTGAATAAATTAAAAATCTAGACCCAAGTATATGCTACCTACAAGACACTCAACTCACCTGTAAAGACTTGCATAGACTAATAGTGATGGGAATAGATATATCGTACAATGGAAACCAAAAACAAGCAGATGTAGCTATTCTAATATTGGATACAATAGACTTTAAACCAAAAAATAAAAGGATACAAAGAAGGGCATTATACAATGGTAAAGAGATTTATCCAGCAAGAAGATATAAGAATCATAAATATATGTGCACCCAGCATTGGAGCACCCAGATATATTAAGCAAACACTATTAGACCTCTAGGGAGAAATAGACCCCAGTACAATAATAGTTAGGGAACTGAACACCCTTCGCTCAACATTTGACAGTCATTAAGACAACAAATCAAAAGAGAAACAGAGGACTTCAACTATACTTTACACTAAAGTAAGAAATTTCAGAAGCAATTTAATTCCTTTGTTTTACAACTGAGTATGTGTATTCTCTATTACACAGATAATTAATTTCAGGAGGTGAGATTAAAACTAAAGCATAATGATTCTGTTTTCAGGGTCCTTTTGAATACATAGGCATATCTTTAAGTTTTGCTTTGTTTTTGTTTTATTCAAACAACTTGAAAAGTTACTGTAATATACAGAAGTAGCTCTTAAATATATCTGATCTACAGGCCTATATTAATATATATAAAAAATGGGCTTCTCTGTCTAGATGAAAGTCACATATATTCATAAACAGAAAATTGTGCATAAAATGTCATGATTTAAAAAGTACTCAAACCTGGATTCTGACTTATAAATCCTTAGTCTAATTATTCGTTTCATATTGGCTTTCAAGGTAACCTAAATCATAGAGCAAAACAAGCACTTGAAAGTGGAAAAATAATGGAAAATGGAAAGTGGAACATCAAAATGGAAAGTAGAACATCAAATTAAGGGCTATTTAAAATAAGAAAAATAAATTTGAATTCAAGACTAAATTTTAAGGCTTGTGTAAGGCCACAGCTGGAGAGAGGTAAGGGCTTATTAATATTTTTATTTTTCTACAATTTCAAAGTTGACAGCTCATGATTTATACGCAATGACAAAGAATAAAAGGAAGAGTACATCAGGAGCAAATTCCTATGGTTATCAGTAATTAACCTCTCATTTTGGTTTGACTTCTGATTTAGAAATATGAATTAGATACCATATTTGATTAGCAAATACAAAAAAAAAGCAATGATTGAAATATATAACAAAAACCTACCTGTGAAATGGCCCCTTTCCACTATTATTTGATCACTATAATTTATAATAAAAACAAAGGTAACAATACTGCATGGCAAACTACATTTTTATTTTAAAAAAGGACACTTTTAACCTCAATCAGGATCTACATGAAACAGATAACATGCTTTGGTAACATTAGCTTATTCCTGTCATTCCTTAATTAGATTTCCAAATATAAATCAATGTTGTGTCTGTCTTTTCCTATACACTAGTTAGATATCAATTCCTTGCTCTGAGAGATAGTTAAGAAGTATTTTTTTTTCCTGAGTATTTTGCACAAAAATAACCTCATTCTGAAAATGCTCCAACTCATTGGTTAGAAGCCTGAAAATGACTGGTTCTGAAGGAGGTGACCCTGCAAATCATTTCCACAATGAGTCAAAATCAGGGAAGAAAAGTTATAACTCTAATTATACCCTGTGTCAGTAAGCTACCTATCTAGGTTTTTTTTTTTTTGGCGCACCGGCCATTCCTATATAGGATCCAAACCCGTGGCGGGAGCGTCACTGTGCTCCCAGAGCTGCACTCTCCCGAGTGCACCACGGGTCGGCCCACAGCATCTTTTATTTTAATCAGTATTAATTTACCCCATGCTGTAAAAGATGAAACCAGCACTTCTCCTCACCAATTTTCTTTTACATTTTAGCACTTACATGTATGTATTTGTGGGGTGCAGTGTGTCATTTCAATACATGCATGTATTGCACAATAATTCACTTAGGGTACATAGCATAGTTTTGTATCTGTTAGTCTACCATTTCTCCTCCCCCTAATCCCTCTCTCCTCTCAGCCTCTGGTAACCATTAATGCTACTGTCTACTTCTGTAAGAACCATTTTTTTTTTTTTTTTAGATTCTACATGTGAATGGTATCATGTGTTATCTTTCTTCTTGTGCTTAACTTACTTCAATTAACATGATAGTTTCTGATTTCATCCATGTTAATGCAAAAGATAGGATATCATTTTCTTTATATCTGAGTAGTATTATATTGTATATATACCAAAGGTTTTTTGTCCATTCATCCATCGATGGTCATTTTAGTTGATTCCATCTCTTGGCTATTTTGAATAGTGCTGCAATGAACATGGGCGTGTAGCTGACTTTTTCATATATTGATTTTATTTCTTTTGGGTATATACCCAGTAGTGGGATAGCTGGGTCATAGGAGAGATCTATTTTTTGTTCACTGAGAAACCTCCATATTGTTTTCCACAGTGGCTGTACCAATTTACACTCCCACCAACAATGTAGGAAATTTCAATTTTCTCTGCATCCTCACCAGCATTTGTTATTTTTTGTCTTGTTGATTATAGTCATTCTAACTGCAGTGAGATGATATCTCTTTGTGGTTTTAATTTTAATTTGATATCTCATTTAGTTTTTAAATTTTCCTGATGCTTAGTGATGTTGAACATTTTTTTTTCATGTGCCTGTTGGCCATTTGTATTTCCTCTTTTGAGAAATGTCTTTTCAGGTCCTTTGCCCATATTTTAATTGGATTGTTTGATTTTTTCCTATTACATTGTTTAAATACCTTATATATTCTTGATATTAGAGTATTGTCTGAAATGAATTTTCAAACATGTTCTCCCATTCTGTAGGTTGTCTCTTCACTTTGTTGATAGTGTCCCTTGCTGTGCAGATGCTTTTTAGTTTGATGGAGTCCCATTTGCGTATTATTGTTTTAGTTGTTTGTGCCATGTAGTCTTGCTCAAAAAAGCATGACCCACTCCCATTTCTTGCAGCATTTCCCCTATGTTTTTTGTAGCACTTTCATAATCTGGGGTCTTAAATTTAGGTATTTAGTCCATTTTGAGTTGATTTTTGTATATGGTGATAGATTGGGGTCTAAGTCCAATCTTCTGTGTGTAGATATCCAGTTTCCCAGCACCATTTGTTAAAGAAGCTCTCCTTTGCCCAGTGTATATTTTTGGCACCTTTGTAAAAATCAGTTGGCAGGTTTATTTGGGGGCTCTCTATTGTGCTCTCTTGGTTACCTTGCCTGTCTTTACATCAGTACCATGCTTTTTTTTTTGGTTACTATAACTTTACAGTACATTTTGATGTCAGGGAGTGTGATGACTCCAACTTTGTTCTTTTTGTTCAAGATTTCTTTACCTTTATTATTTGGTGTTTTGTGGTTACGTAGAAATTTTAAGATAGTTTTTTTCTATTTCTGTGAATAATGTCATTGGTATTTTGATAGGGGTTGCGTTGAATATGTAGATTGCCTTAGGTAATATGGACATTTTGATGATGGCAATTCTTCTGACCAATGAACATGGATATCTTTCCAATTTTGGGTTTCCTCTTTAATTTCTTTCACCAATGTTTTATAGTTTCATTGTAGAGGTCTTTTAACCACCTTGGTTAAATAAATTTACTCCTAGGCATTTCATTATTGGAGAAGCTATTGTGAATGGAATTACTTTCTTGATTTCTCCTTTGGCTGTTGTGTTATTGGCCTGTACAAAGGATAATGACTTCTGTATGTTGATTTTGTATCCTGCCACTGTACTGAATTCATTTATTAGTTCTAGAAATTTTTTGGTGAAGTACTTAGCATGTTTTATGTATAGGATCATGTCATCTACGAAAATGGAACATTTGACTTCCTCCTTTCCAATTTGAATGCATTTTATTGCTTTCTCTTGCCTTATTGTGCTGGCTATAACTTCTAGTCCTTTGTTGAATAAGAGTGGGGAAAGTGGGCATTCTTGTCTTGTTCCAGAAAAGAATGAAGAGTCTCCAATTTTAGTTCATTAAGTATGAAACTAGCTGTCAATTTGTAATATATGTCCTTTATTGTGTTGTGGTACATTCCTTCTATACTTACTTTGTTGAGTGCTTTATCATGAAGCATTGTTGGATTTTATCAAATGTTTTTTCTGCATCTATTGAAATGATCGTATGTTTTTTCCCTTCATTCTGTTAATGGGATGTATTATGTTTATGGATTTGCATATGTTGGACTATCCTTGTATCCCTGGGATGAATCCCACTTGATCATGGCGCATAAATTTTTAAAATGTGTTACTAGATTCTGTTTGCTAGCATTTTCTTGAGGATCTTTTGTTTGTGTTCATTAGGGATATTGGTCTGTGGTTTTCTTTTTCTGTTGTGTATTTTTCTGGTTCTGGTATGAGGGTAATTTTGGCTTCATATAATGAATTTGGAAGTATTCCCTCCTCTTCATTTTTTTGGAAGAGCTGGAGATGAATTGGTAGTAGTTCTTTAAAAGTTTGGTAGAATTTGACAGTGAAGCCATCTGGTACTAAGGTTTTGTTTGTTGGAGAAATTTTTATTACTGCTTCAATCTCATTACTGCTTATTGGTCTATTTAGGTTTTCTAGTTCTTCACAATTCAACTTTGGCAAGCTGTATGTGTCCAGGAATTTATCAATTTCTTCTAGGCTTTCCAGTTTGTTCAGATGTATTTGTCCATAGTAGTCTCTTATGATCCTTTGTATCTCTGTGGTATCAATTGTAATGTCTCCTTTTTCATTTCTGATTTTATTTCAGTCTCCCCTTTTTTTCTTTATTATCTAGCTAAAGGCTTATCAATTTTATGTTTTTTTAAAAAAAATATTTGTTTCATCAATCTACTCTATTTTTTTAAACCTCTATTTCATTTGCTTCTTTTCTGATCTTTGCTATTTCTCTTCTTCTACTGATTTTGGATTTGGTTTGTTCTTGTTTTTTGCATCTCCCTGAAAAATCTGTGGTTTTTAATAAGGGTATTTTAGACTCCTATTTTATTTGATGTGATCATTGACATGATTACGTTTAAATCTACCATCTGGCTCTGTGTTTGCTGTTTGTCCCATCTCTCCTTTGTTTCTCTCGTCTTCTTTTTTTTTAGTTTTTCTGACTTCTTTTAGTTAATTATTTTCTATGATTTTATTTTATCTATTTTGTTGTCTTTTAGCTGTACTTCTTTGTTTTTCTATTTTACAGGTTACTTTAGGGTGTATCATATATATCTTTAATCTATCACAGTCTACCACCAAGTGATATGAAGACTTCACATTTAAAAAAAATTCCAAGAATATATTTTCATTTCTCTTTTCTTGTGCTATTATGACTTCTTCATATATATCCCCCACTAAAACTTGCAATCATTTTTGCTTTAAGTAGTAAGTTATCTTTTAAAGGGATAATATAAGAAACAAATATTATCCTATACTGTTGTTATTTTTTGTGCTCTTCATTCTTTGTGCAGATATCCATTTCCCTCTGCTACTTATTTTCTTCTGCTGGATGGGCTTTCCTTAAAATTTCTAATATGCAGCAAGAAGGGCCCTAGGTTCCTGAGATGGGGAGGTGGGTGGTGAGGGCTTTTGCCACATCCCCTGACATCTGCACCCAGCCTCGCAATGATCAAGCCACTGCTGGAAACCCCCCAGTCTTCCCTGTGGGAATGAGAGGGATGCCACAATCCTCAATACTGCCCCTCCTCCTTCCTCCTTCTTTGATCACATTTCCTTCCCATTTCCACTCTTCCTCTCCCTCCGAACTGCTCTGCAACAACATCACAGAATGTAAAAATAATAATAATAATAAAATAAAATTTAAAAAACCAACCAAACAAAAAAAAAATTCTAATAGTGTGAGTCTTCGAGGATGAACTATTTTAGCTTTTATGTATCTGAAAATGTCTTTATTTCACCTTTAGTTTTGAAAGATATTTTTGCTATCTAAAGAATTTGGAGTTGACAGATTTTTCTGGTTCAGTACTTCAAAGATGTCGCTCTATAGTCTTCTTTTTTGCATTGTTCCTGATGAAAAATATGTTGTATTCCTCTGTATGTTACATATCTGTTTACTTTTAATATTTCATTAGTGATTTTGAGACATTTGGTTAGGGTGTTCTCAGGCATAGTTTTCTTCATGTGCTTTGGATTCATTATGCTTCTTTGATTTGGAAATATATCTTATTTTTTCCAATTTGGACAATTTTGGCCATTATTTCTTGTAATGTATGTTTTCTAATTTATTCCCCCTCTCTTATGTCTCCTTCAAAGAATGAAATTCTACATTCCTCAAACCTCTATGTTGTTTTACTGCTTACTGATATTTTCATCGGTCCTTTTTTGTCTATATTTTAATTGAAGTAGTTTATCTTCCTATGTGTTCAAACTCCCTAATTTTATTCTTCTACATTATTTAATCTGTCATGATATTATCCAGGTGTATTTCACTGCAAACATTGAAATTGATTTTCATTTCTAAAAGATCAACTTGGTCTTACTTATGTTTAATGATTACTTCAAGTTTTTGAGCAGAAGGAATACAGCTACAATAACTGTTTTAGTGTCTTTCTCTCCAAATTCTATAATCTATGTCAGCTGTGAGTCAGTTTTGATTGATTTGTTTTTATTTTTATTGCCTGGAAACTCTAACCAGGCAGTAAGAGGGAAAAAAATATTGAGATTATTTATTTGAAAGATCACCATTCTTCATTGCCTAATACTCAATATGTTAAAACTATTGTTTCACATTCTTTGGTTGTTTCAGTGAGATGGCAAATCTGATTACTGTTCTCCCTTCTTGGCCAGAAGAAGACAAGCGTATTTGTCTTAGAATTTTTTCATGATATTCTCAGTGAAAATTTATTCATCAAGTTTTATTATATACTATTATGAAGGTCAGCTTTATCTTGGATAGCTTTATCTACAAGAGAGACATTCCACATGTCCCCACTCATAAATGTAAGCTGAAAAAAAGAATTAACAAATAAAAGAAAGAAAGACACCACAATGAAAGAAATTCATTGAACTTTCAAAAGGAGAGAATGCACCCAGTTATAAGTGACAACATGCAGGATTCCTGATAGGTTTTTTGTCCTTGATTTTGTTGATGTGGTATATCACATTTATTGACTTGTGTATGTTGAACCAACCTTGCAACCCTGGGATGAATCCCACTTGATCATGGTGTATAATTCTTTTGATGTGTTGTTGTATTCTGGTTGCTAATGTTTTGTTGTGGATTTTTCCATCTATATTTAGAAAGAAAGTCAGAAACAGAGAGAGAGAGAGAGAGAGAAAGAATGAAAAGACCACAATTACTCATTGAACTTTCAGTAGGAGGGAACAAACCTAAGGTTACTAGAGATGGGAGTAAGGTAGGTAGAGGGTTTTGGAGGGATAGGTTGGATAACAGCATAAAGAAAAATCCTTATTTGTAATAATTAATATGCTAATAATAATATAAATAACTAAATTCTTACAAAAGAGAGAACTGAACTTAAGACAACAGAGGTGGGAAAGGGTAATGGGGAAGGGGGTAGTGAGAAATTGTTAAAGGTACAAAATATGATTTTGTTGTGTGATGATATAGTAAAAAAATAAAGTATAAAAACTATCTTAAAAATATAAAAACAAAATAAGCTAAAAAAATACACAAACAAGTAATCCAGTTTAAAAATGGGCAAAGGAACTGAATAGACATCTCTCAAAGGAAGACAGACATTTGGCCAACAGCTATGTGGAAAAAAAGCCCAATATCATTAATCATAAGGGTAATGTAAATCAAAACCACATTGAAATATCCTCTCACTTCAGTTAGACAGGCTATTATCGAACATAGAGAGAGTAACAAATGCTGGCAAGGTTTTGGAGAAAGGGGACACTTATCCTCTGCTGGTGGGACGGTAAGTTAGTACAGCCATTCTGGAAAAAGGTAGGGAGGTTTCTCAAACAACCACAGATAGAACTACCATATGATCCAGCAATCCACTGCTGAGTATATACTCAAAGGAATGGAAATTATCATGTTGAAGGGACACCTGCACTCCCATGTTTATTGCAGCTCTATTTACAATAGCCAAGAGCTGGAACTGACCTAAATGTCCATTGACGACTGGGTATGGAAACTGTGGTATATATGCACAATGGAATATTACTCTGGCATAAAAACGAATGAAATTCTGCCATTTGCAGCAACATGGTTGAGCTTAGAGAAAATTGTGTTAAGTGAAATAAGCCAGGCACAGATTAAGAAATACCACATGTCCTCACTCATAAGTTGGAGCTACGAGACGAGAGAGAGAGAGAGAGAGAGAGAGAGAGAGAGAGAGAGAGAGAGAAAGAAGGAAAGAAAGAAAGAAAGAAAGAAAGAAAGAAAGAAAGAAAGAAAGAAAGAAAGAAAGAAAGAAAGAAAGAAAGAAAGAAAGAAAAAGAAAGAAAAAGAAAAGAAAGAAGAAAAGAAAAGAAAGGTCACAATATAACATCAAACTTTCAGAGGGAGAGAACAGAACTTTTCTAGAGGTGGGACATGAGGATGGGGTGGAGGGTTACTGATAAATTAGTTTATAGAGACAAAGAATGATTATATTTTGTAATGACAAATAAGCTAATTATACTGTTTTGATATCACATATTTTACATAAGTATTGATGGTCAACTCTGTATCTCACAGATCTGTATAACAAATAATTTTTTAAAAAAGATTATTATTTGGAAAGAAAAATAAAGCTTCTTGTAAGAAAAAAATAAATAAATACATAATCCCAGAAGTGATAATCACTATTATTGACATCTTTTATAGCTTCACAATACTTTTACATGTACATACACACATATGAATATTGAAAATATCATAATAGCAGTAATGTTTTTGTTAATTAAATATGTACATGGACTTGAAATTTTTTATTTGTCAATAAGTACAGATCTGTACATTATTTCAAAGGATAAAAATGACATTGCCTTTTCATGTATGTACAATAATGTATTTAACACTTATACTGCTGATGGGTATTTTGAGTTGATATCATTGTTTTAAAATTTAAGTAACTATAGGGGTCAAGGGAAAATTTTCTCTTTCTCCCTGAAAGTTCATTAATAATATCAATGACAAATTTGTATCAATATTGAGAAAAGGCATAGCAAATTTTATTATTTAATGTGCCGGGAGAAGGCAAAGCAGACAGGAAAATCACAAAACAGTAATGTCCCAATTTTCCATTGGGATAGAGAGCTTATATACACATCTTCGCAGGGAAAGGGGAGATTGGGGTGTAGGAGTAAATGATTCTTAGGCGGGTGTAATGGGCCTAAAGAATATACAATGGCTTGGGACAAAGTCTATTTGGTCTGCAGAGCAGACAATGACTAGTAAATGATTTTCTTCAGCATACTGAATGGACCAAAACAAAAGACAATGGTCTGTGACAAAAGTTCTTCCAGGTGTGTTGACAAACTTCAGTCTTTCTTCCTGTGATATGAGTTAAGTTAATGAAAACTCAAGGACAGGACCAGAGGTAATTATCTTCTTCTTTGGCAATTATATACTGCAGACAGATAAGAGAACAGCTACATCTTGTGCTTTGGAGAGTGACAGAGGATTGAGAGACAGGAAGGTGGGAGGAGGTCAGAGAGACCTGGAGGTTGCTTTTATATTCTAGCCTGTCAAAGCACCATATTTTGTAGGGTAACAGCCTTCTGCACCCCAACACAATTATATAAGTACACATTTGCCCACTTATACAAATATTTCTTGTAATAAATAAAGATATTTAATCCTCTACTGTTTGAGTATATACTCACCAATATACTTCTAAATTAATGCATTAATATATTTAAATTCAAAAATTCAAGAAACCAGAAAATGAAACTTAAATCTCTAAATAAAAACCAAAACATTTATTTATTTCATGAGTAGTGCACACATAATTCTTTATAATTTAAAGTATCTTTCACACAATGAACTCTATTAATTTTGCTTTTAAAAATTGTAAAATTGTGATTTTAAAAGTCCTTTAATGGTCATGCTTATTTATTTTTTATTCCCTTTATTACAATTTTTAAGGAATATATTTAGAGGAAGAAAATCCACATGATCTTTCTTACTTTATTTTTAGTTATCTTGTATAAATATACATGAAAACTGGTTCTCATTTTTTGAAATATTTGGGCTGTGGACAATTAAGTTTTGCATAGCAAGAGCAGGTAGCAGATTTTATTTATAAAGACTTTTTGTTTACTTGAGATTTTGTTAAAACACTGGCATTTTGGACATAATAACTAATGAGGATTTTAAGGGGAACTCAACACAGGAAAGTGTTACTGTGACTAAACTTTTTTTTTTTTTTTTACACTTGACAGAATTTTAAAAATAAACCGAGAGATGTCTTAATTTGTAAATAAATCTGTAAATGCAGATGACTGTACTGTAGATAATAAAGAATTTGCCCCGTTATGGCTTTGCATGTTGTCAGAATACACAACACAGTCATTCCATACTCATTCTTTTGACAAATATACATTGAGTACATACTACGTGCTGAGCTTTGTTATAGGCATAACAAAAATAAATAAATAAATAAATAAATAAATAAATAAATGAGAGAGTGAAAGAAACAAATGTCTCCAACTCTTGTAAAACTAATATTCTAGTAGGACGGACTTAACGATATATAAGGCAAATAAAATGTATCCTGTGTTAGATAATAGTAATTTCTAAGGAGAAAAATAAAGAAGGAAGAAGGGGATAGGAAATATTTGGATGGAAGAGCAGCCATTCTTTCAAAGTGTGTTCAAGAAAGTTTTCATTAAGAAAGTGTCATATAAATAAAGATATGAAGTGAGAAAGATAGCCCTTCAGATAGCTGGCAAAAGAGCATTCAATGCATAGGAAATGGCAAGTACAAAGACCCTGAATTGAGAGTACACTTGTATTTCTATAAAAACTAAAGGGAGGCCAATACGACTTGGGAGGATGGGATGAGCAAGTGGGAAAGTAGGAAAAGAATATGAGTTCAAAGTGGGAGAGAGGCCCCATACATCATTTTTAGAATTAGATTGCCATCAGTTATGTGATGGAACATTAGATGGTTATGAGCAAAAGAGTGACATTGTACGACTTATATTTTAACAGGATTTATCTGGCTTCTGTGTTTGGGATAGATTGAAGGAATACAGTGGTAGAAGAAGGCAGACCAGTTGACACTAAATTACAATAAAATTCAGGCAAAAATGATGACAGCTTGACAGGTTGTTTGCAGCAGGGATGCTAGAAGTGTATGAAATCTGGACATATCTCTTACAGCCCACATGTGCTGATGAACTTGGAAGTTTGTGAGAAAAAGAGAAGTCAAGAATTGTGTCAAGGTTTTTGGCTTGAGAAACTGAAAGTAAAGAGCAAAAAATAATTAAGCTAAAGAAAACTGAGAGGTAGCAGTTTGTAGAGGAAGGACAGGAGTTCAATTTTGACCTGCTAGGTTTTTGATGCCTATTAGATATCCAACTGGGTATGTTAAGTAGGCAACTCAATATGTGAATTGAAAATGCTAGGGAGTGGTCTGGAATTGAATTCATGAGATTAAAGAGGTCACTAAGAGTAATTGTGAATAGAAAGAAAATGAAGAAAATGAAGAAAAAAAGCATATAACAGTGTCAAGATGAAAACTAGCACAAAGTGATTATGATAATTTAAAAACCAAAGTGAAGAAAATGCAACAAGGAGAAATAAGCGATAAACTGATAAATGAAGGCTAAGAATTAACCATTGGATTTCACAACATGAAGATCATTGTTTACCTTGATAAAAGCAGATGGGATAGAGTGGTAGATCCAAAAGCCTGCTGAGAATAGATTCCGTAGAAATAGAAAGAGAAATTTGGAGATGATAAATGTTGACAAATATTTCAAATAGTTTTGTTCTAAATAGATGGAGAAAAATGTGGTGCTAGCTGGGTGAAGCAAAAGACTGTAAAGAGATGAATTTTTTATACGCTCATGGGAGTGGTCAGTAGATGGGGAAAAAAGTGTGATGCAGGAAAGCAATGGAAGAATTGCTGGAACAATGTCTTTGAGCAGGCAACAGGGAGGGGATGGGATCTTGTTCAAAAGCAAAGATTTTTTTAGATAGGACACAGACATTTCATCCATAATCAAAGACAGTAAGAAAAAGCTACAGGTAGATATATAGATGCCACAGTGGCAAACCAAGTTCATCTTCGATTGTTGTTGTTGCTATTATTATTATTATTATTATTATTATTATTATTATTATTATTATTATTATTATTATTATTGAAATAAAGAACATGGTGAGGAAAGTATTGATGTTTGAACCAGAATTTTTTGTGTAAAATACTGTGAAAATTCATTTTATCACATTTTTGTTAGATTGTTCAAATTTTAGTCATTTTAAAATACCTTTATAATTTAAAGTTGTAGGCACTCGAGGAATATTTCCTTGATTGCATTGAACACCCTTACTTAAGACTGATGATTGTAGACATACGAAACTGATGATTTTATTATAACAAATATTTGATCGAAAAACTATTTTAAGATGTTTAATATATGTGGAGAAAACGCCTGTCTAATTTATTTATTTATATTTATTTATTTATTTTGGCGGCTGGCCAGTACAGGGACCTATCTAATTTAAATCAGTTAATTTACCAAACTAAAATTAATTCCAGGAATATTTCACCGGAAATTATCCCTAACAAACAAAAAAGCAAATTGTTATTACCTTCTTCCTTGGAGAGGACATTAGTAATAAGGCTCTCGATGTGCTCATCTTTACTGAGGTGCAATATGTGTGGTTTTATTAATTAATTTATTATTTCTTAACTGACAGATAAAATTTGCATATATTTGCAGTGTACAACATGATGTTTTGAAATATGTATACATTGTAGAATGGCTAAACGGAGCTACTTAAGGTATGCATTACCTCAAATATTTATCATTTTTTGTAGTGAGAAAACTTAAAATTGATTATCTTTGCTATTTTCAAGAATACAACACATTGTTATTAAATATAGTCAACATGTTGTTCACTAGATCTTCTGAACTACTCCATTTGTCTAACTGAAATTTTGTATCCTTTGACCAACATCCCCTGCTCCTAGCCAGTGGTAACCACCATTCTACTCTATTCTATGTGTTGAACTTTTTTAGATGCAACATATAAGCGATCGATATTTGTTGTTTTAAACTCCTAAGTTTGGACTAATTTGTTGTGGGAGAAATGGAAAATACATGCATCTTGGACCACACATTGCATCACTCACTATATTTCATTAAAATACTATCATGCTTTTTTAAATTAAAGTAATATATTTTCATAATTTAAAGTCAAATAGTTTTATAAGGCTTATGAAAATCAATCTCCAAACACACAGCTCCCTAGCCTAGATTTTGGCTTCCCAGAGGCAGCCATTTTTAAATCTTTTGGGTATGTCTTCGGTTGTTTGCCACCATTTTTTCCTCCATAAAAGGCTTCTGTTACTCTTTTTCATTTTTTAGTACTAGGTTCTATCTTTTGACTTCATACTATGGATTAATAATTATTTAGCTCTTCTACTCTCCCCTTGTCAACACACATACAGATTTTTTTTCTCCCTCTGTATTCTCAATAGATTGTTAGTAATATCACAGTTTTTGTTGTCAGCAGATATTGTTAATATTATATGAGGGCTCTTCAAAATTCATGGAAAGATTTGTGTTATCTTTTAGTTCTCTTTTTCCACAAACTTTTTGAAGTACCCACATATTCATGTAAATACTGCTTAAATTATCTAAAAGGTAAATTTTTAGTCTTATGTATATAAATAGGTTAATAATTTGGGCAGCAAATAATCAATTGAAAATTCATATGCTGAATTCAAGGGCTTTTTCTTACCTTTTTACTTTTGCTTTTGAAATATTCAATGCCAGTTTGATTGCCAGTGCTTTCTAAGTGATATAGACCCTTCACAGCCAAAGATAATTTTCAGATCTTCCATTTTTTCTTTTGAATTCTAGAATTTTTCAACCAAAAATGCTCATTTAAAAAGCATGGCTTATCTATTTTTCTTCCAAATATTTATTGTACATTTACCATGTAACTAGTATTGTATTATATGTTGTAGAAAGAGCATTTAATTAGGCAGGCACTGCTACTTTCCCCAAAGTAGCTGCATTGTAAAGGCAGAAGAAAGTGAATAATAAATTAAATAAATAAACAAACAAATATATTCTGGGTTCATAAATTGCTATGATGAATACAATATGGGACAATGTGATAGATAATAACTAGGGAGTATGATTGAGCTGGGGAGATTCAGAAAGTCTTCTCTAAATTGTTAACATTTTAGTTTGCAGTGTGATCTGATTTATGAAAATGAAAGAATCCATGCAAATATTTAGAACAGCATCCCAAGCACATAGCATCAAGTACAAAGATCTGAGAAAGGGATTAGTTTGGCTTGTTAGAGATATAAAGATGGTGAGTGTGACTTGAATATATCAAACAAGGAAGAAATTGTTAACTGAGATTTGGGAGGGAGACACATAGATCATGACAAGTAGGACTTATAAGTCCTGGTAAGGAGTTTGGAATTTTAATTTCAGTGTAATAATAGGGCACAAAGGGTTTTTGTAAGGTAGTGATTATGATTGGACTTGTATTTTAAAGTGTCCATTATGGCTATTCTGTGAAGAACAGACTTCACAAGAACAGGACCAGAGTCCGTGAGGCAAGTTAGGAGACAGGTACAATAGTCCAGGTGATATATGACAATAGTTTGAGCTCGAGTTTAAGCAATGGAGTTGGCATGAAATAATTAGATTCAGGATATAATTTAGAGGTGTTGCATGCATACACACCCATGCACACACACACACACACACACAGACACATACACACACACACACAGAGGGAAAAAAAGAGAGTCTGCAGGGATAACAGATTGCATTTAATGCTATGAACTGCATGAAATCAGTCAGGGACTAAGTATAGATATAGAAGACAATGGAGGACAAAATCCAGGGACACTATATAATTTACAGGTCATACAAAAGAGCAAGATTCAGCAAACGTGATGGAAAAGAAGCACTCGGTGAAGTTAAAAAAAAAAAAAAAAACGTAAAAGTTGAGTGTCACAGAAATAAGACCAGTTTGAAGAGACAGAAAATGTCCATATTGGTGAAACATTTCAAGATAATTGACAATTGACTTTGACAAAATGTACGACCTTGGTCCCTTTGACAAGAACAGTTTCATAGAGTGATAGGAACACAGCATAAATATAGTAGTTTGAGAAGCAGCAAAGTGAGGAAAAAGAGACATGAGTGTACATAACATCTTGAAAACAGTTTATCAGTGAAAGGAAGGAGAGAATTTGGGAATAACTGGAGGAAAAAATCATGAGGCATGTTCAGACTATGACATTAAACCATGATGAAGAAAACAGATTGTGGCTTCAAGAAATACCAAGTGTAGTGAAAACAGCAGAAAATCAGATATTTACTAACTGGAGTACACATAAATTGATATTGAAACACCTAAGAGAGTACATATCACAGTCATTAAGAAATAGAAAAAGCCTCCAGAAGAATCATTTATTTCCTTTTACCCTTCTTCCCCATCAACTTTATAGCTATTCCTTTAGTGTGTTCCAAACACAAGCACTTTGGAAACTTCATTTCATCTTGGGTAGACATAAAGCTAGACTTGATGGCTTTTTCAGCCCAGGTATACCAATCATCAAAGCTCTCCAAAGGGGTGGAATTTGTTGAGTGAAGTTGAGCTACATTCTTCTTATCTGGGCAACCTTGTGTAAGTTGTTTAAATCCTATAAACCTCAGTTTTTCCTTCTGTAAAATGGCTGTAATAAATATTTATTTTCTTAAGAAGTTTTATGAGAATTTTAAGATGTAATGTATTTTATGTGCTTTGCATAATGCCTGATTATAATAAGTGCTTAGTAAATTACAGCTTATATTATCATTATTACTTTTAGTGCCCTGGCAGAGAACATGAAGATTACATTTACGTATGAATAAATAGAACCCAAGGAAGTTATTTTGCTACTAAAAATGATAACTGAGGACATATACCCAATAGGAAAATGCAGAACCTAAGAATTTTATCTAAAATTGTGTAATTACTAACAGAAATCAGTTTTTCAGTAGAAGTTACATTGAGTAATACACAGTATTAGCTTCTATTTTAGTTAGAGCCTGAACCAGGTCACTTGGCAATAATAGTCAGTTACTGCAAGAAATTTTCTTAAAATGAAACAATTTAAGACAGATTAGAGTGTGAATCTAATCAAGAAATATTAAATTGAAAACAGAAATATAGTAATTTGAATTACTGTTTAGAACTTTAAAACAAAGATAGGGATTGCATTGAATCTGTAGATCACTTTGGGTAATATGGACATTTTCACACTGTTAATGCTTCTGATCCAAGAAAGAGAGAAACTGCAAAATGGTGCAGACTTTATGGAAAATAGTATGGAGGATCCTCAGACAATTACAGATAGATCTACCATATGACCCAGCTATTCCACCGCTGGGTATATACACAGAGGAACGGAAATCACCACGCCAAAGGGATACCTGTACTCTAATGTTTATTGCTGCACTATTTATAATAGGCAAGACTTGGAACCAGCCCAAATGTCCACCATCAGATGAGTCGGTAAGGAAACTGTGGTACATCTACACAATGGAATACTACTCTGGTATAAAAAAGAATAAAATACTACCATTCACAACAACAGAGATGGACTTAGAGAAAATTATATTAAGTGAAACAAATCAGGCATAGAAAGAGAAATACCACATGCTCTCACTTATTTGTGGGAGTTAAAAATAAATAAATAAATAAATATACAAACAAATAAATGGTGGGGGTAGGACGAAGACATAACAATCAAAACAATTCCTTGAACTTGTTAAGACAAGTGAACAGATATGATGTAGTTGGTAGGGGAGGGGAAAAGGGGAGGGGGAAAGAGAAATTGGTAAAGGGACACTACTATGTACATTGAGAAGAAAAAGTTTTAAAAATAATAAAATAAAATAAAAATAAAACAATGATATATTCTTGATAAGTAAATCTTATGTAGGAATTGTTCTTTGCATTACATGAGTTATTTAAGCTTGAATTCTCATATAAAAATTTCTTTTAATTGTACTTGTTTATAAAAAAAAAATAAAGACCAAAATAAAATACTTAGGAATTGAGCTAACCAAGGATGTGAAAAATCTCTATATTGAGAACT
>NW_007727507.1:60365-149680 GCF_000696425.1 Galeopterus variegatus
AAGTGAAACGAGTCAGGCACAGAAAGAGAAATACCACATGTTCTCACTTTTTGGTGGGAGCCAAAAATAAATAAATAAATTCACACACACACAAAAAAAACGGTGGGGGGGGGGAGAAGACTTAACAACTACAACTCCTTGAAGTTGATACGACAAGCAAACAGAAAGGACATTGTTGGGTGGGAGGGAGGAGAGGGAGGAGGGAGGGGGGTTTCGGTAATGGCCCACAATAATCAACCTCATTGTATATCGACAAAATAAAATTAAGGAAAAAAATACAAAAATAAAAAATAAAAAAATAAAGACCATTTATTTCAGGACATCTAAAGAATGATACTTTGCAGGTAGATCACATTGTTTCATTTGTGTCCTAAATCACTCTACCTGATAATGTCCTCTGATTTGTAGGAATGCTTGCAATATTATCAGTAATGAAGGATACATCAATACATCTTTCCCCAAGGGAAAATGTTGAAGTACAACAAAATACAGTCAAGGTGTATTGCTCAGTTGCAAGTGTTTATGTACACTGAATAATAGTGGGCCCTATTCTATACTGAATAATGGTTAAACATTTATCAGTTTTTGGTGACTTGTGTGCATAACATAGTTTTCTAAATATTGATGCCTGAGCTCCATTGATTTGATATCACAAAATGGATCTGAGGTCTATGAAACTGCATTTTCAGCAAGGACTCCAGGTAATTCTAATGCTTGGTCCCCAGATTTTTGCTGAAATATATGGAGACAATTTTATAAACCAACTAGCCTCATGTTCTTCACCTCTATACTCTTCATGCCTTTGCTCATGTTGTTGCAGTACTTTTCTCTTTGTACCTAGGAAAACTCCTCCCATCTTTCAACTGTGACTTCACATATAAACTCCTTTCCAAATTCTTCCATGAGTTTTACCACTAATCCCCTGACTCAATGGATATGATATGATCTTTGGAAACTAAGTGCTGTTGTTTGGCCACTGCGAGACTGGGATTTATTTATCCTCATTGCATTTAGGTTTCCTAATTAAGTGGCACCAGTTTCCATTGAGACATACAGTCAGACAGAGAGACATAGGGAGTTTAAGAAATTGGCTCATGCAATTCAGGTGACTTGCATGTCCAAAATCTGCAGAGTAGGTTGTCAGGCTGAAGACACAGGGAAAAGCTGGAGACAGAATTCCCTTTTCTTTGGAGGACTTTAGTCCTTTTTTTTTTTTAAGGTTTCCAACCGATTGGATGAATCCCACCTACATTATGGAGAATAATCTTCTTTACTCAAAATCTACTGATTTAAATGTTGATCATATCTAAAAAAAGGCCTTCACAGCAACATCCAGAATGGTGTTTGATCAAGCAATTGAGCACCATATCTTAGCCAAGTTGAAACATAAATTTAACTATCACAAGCTATCATTGGTTTTTATGGCTCATTTGTCAGCATGATTTTATAATAGGGCAAGATTAAAATCAAAGTTTTAGATGTTATATAATTATCAGACTATAAATATGAGAGTGAGTGGTTAAAGTGGTATACAGGAAATTCACAGGTAAGGAGGTCAAAGCCAAGGCCAGATTTGGGGAAGGATCATTCATAGAGATGTTGAATGATGAGAGGAAATGTAAAGAGAAATAGAATTAAAAATACTGCTAAAGACTTTATAAAATTAAGGAAATTGTCTGTGAGGTCCATATGTGAAAGAAAACTGAAGATTAGTAGATGTTATGAATGTGATGTCATGCATTTATAGGAGGTGTAGTGTTTGAAGGAAGCAATATTTTAAATATTTTGAATGCTTATCATTGAAATAGTGCAACTCATCCACCTATAGACTTTGAAGTATGTCAGGTGTGCAAAGAGGAACAGCATCAACTCAAAATGTTTGTGAGGAATTATGCTCAGGAGACAGCTAGCTTTATTTAGATCAGAAAGTTCAAAAAGATAAAAAAGAAATTCTGAAAATATTGTGAAAATGTAGGGGAATTTCTGTTTAAAGACTGTTTTCAAGAAGGCATAGAGGAAAGAATGGAAGGGTTTGGAATGGTGGAAGGGCTGTGAGGCTGGCTCAGGTTAGAGAGTGTTCTAGGTATTATGGAGATAAAGGAGATAAATGAGATAATAATTGTTACTAAAATTTCATTAATAGTCGTTTTGCAGAAGATGGGTTATCAATTCCTGTCCAAAATACTTAACTAGAATACATGGGATGATTGAAATTTGTATACTTACATGTTTCCTGGTGATGTGAGGATCTATAGCATGGACAAAGGCTTCTCATGTAGAGTGTTCTCCTAGGAATTTCTCAATGCATACTTAATTTATCTTAAAGCAGGAGGCATTATATTGATCTCCACGGACATGTATGTCGTTGAATTTTTCAGCAGAACTTAGTGAGGTTATTTTGCTCTGTTGTACTGGAGGAGTCCCAAAATCAATGTACCACTACAAAATTAACAGAACAATAGAGTTGAAAATGAGGCAGGAGTAATCATAATAACCTTAGAGTAGCTCTGTTCTCAGAATAAATGTCTAGTTCTCTCAAAAACAAACAAACAAGATTCACCAAAATTAGAGGCTATGTAATCCCTCCGTCTGGCTCTAATGTTTTGTGTAGTGGCTTTAGTTTGTTGACCGCCAGTGGAAGCAGTAAGATGTAAATTTTAGAGCTTTTAATTTATCAGTAGAATTTCACCCTTTGTTTTTATCTAAATGATAGCTATTATAACTATTATGAGTAAATGAAGTTCAGATATGAATTTTAAACCATATAATCACATAAATTTTCAAAAGCAGAATTACCAAAACTTTGTAATAGTGTTATATTTCTAAACTATAACATGAAATGAGATAACACACACGATTGAACTGGCAAATTAGGGTCACACAAAGACATATCTACCCAATACCCTTTGAAATGATACAAGCAACCTTTAGGCAGAAGAAAAATATTCTTTGCTTAAAAGTCTGAGATTTTCAGAAGCAGCTCTTCAAAATATTTTTTCTAGCATATTAAATGTGTTTTAGTTTTGAAGTTAACATATGGATTTATTTTCTGAACAATATATGTGGAAATATTGCTAACAGAAACAGCGTTGGTTTTGAAACATCTCCATTTTACATTGTGTTAATTACACAGTTTAACATGTAAAGGCCTCATTCACCAGCCAGACATATCCTCTAAATACACAAATTCTAAGTTTATTTGCAATAAGCAATCTAGAATGACGAGGTTAAACTTAATAAGACATCTCCATAATTTTCCATTACTAAATACAATTAGTACATTTAACTGTACCTATGATAATGTGTCCCTATCATTTTCAAGATTTAATTGAGGCTATTCATTTCCTTCTGGCCTCCCATACAGAGAGGAAATGGGATACAGACTTTCTGTTAACCCTTTCATTCCTTTGAATAAATTAACAGAAGGTATACAGTGTCATCAAAACAATGATCATATATCTGCAACACATTGACATAACTTCTTATGATAAGATTTAATAATTGTAGCAAATTAAATTCTGTATGTATAGGAATAAATTAGGCTCTCTGCCCATTTGATGGTATAGTTGACATTCTGATAGCTGACCTATAGTTTTTCAAAAACATAGTGTTTGTGTATATATAGAAATAGACAAATCCACAATTTTAATTTTAGACTTCAACACTTCTCACTCAATATGTGATAGAGTAGGCAGAGAGGATAGTGATGAACCGAGCAACGCTATTAACAATCTTGACCTAATTAACATTTATGAAATGCTACTTCTAACAAGAGCTGACTACACAATCTTCTCAAGTACATAAAGAACATTAACCAAGATAGACCATTTTCTGAGCAATAGAATAAACCTTAACAATTTTTTAAAAATGAAATTCATACAATGTGCATTCTTGGGTCATATTAGAAACAAAATAGAAAACAGTAATACAATAATATCAGAAAAAATCTCCAAATATTTGAAAATGAAACAGTGCAAGTTAAGCTAGTATAGTTCCAGATTGTTTCACTTATGAATTCAACCAAATGTTTAAGGAGGAAATAATATCAGTTATAAACAATCTTTTCTACAAAATAGAAGAGAAGCAAAGACTAATTTATTTTATATGTCCAGTATCACCATAATGCCAAAGTCAGACAGAGTGCAGACTAATTCCACTCATCAACAAAGCTGTAAAATCCTTTAAGAAAATGCTAACAGTTCCAGTAACATATGAAAATGACCATACATTATGTCCAGGTGGATTTTATCACAAAAATATAAGGGTGATTAAACATTTGAATATCAGTCAAATCAATATAATTTTCCATATTAATAGACTAAATTAAAAAATGTTCATGTTAATAGATGCAGAAACATCAACAAAATTCCATATTTGTTAATGACAGATATTATCATCAGATTAGCAATAAAAAGGATTTCCATTCATTAATAAAGGATACCTATGAAAAAACTGCAGCTAACATAGTACTTTATAGTGAGATACTTAATGCTTTACTCTTAATATCTGGAAAAAATTAAGTATATCCTCTTTTATCACTCCTAACCAACATCATAGTGGAAGTCCTAGTTAGGATAATAAGTCAAGAAAAATAAACAAAAGGCACACAGATAGGGAAAAAAAAAAAGTCATTATTCACAGACAATGCGAACACCTATGTAGAAAATCTTAGATTCTAAAAAAAAAAAAAGAAAGAAAGAAAAAAGAAAAAAAGAAAAGAAAAGAAAAGAAAAAAACTGTAGGATTAATAAGTGAGTTAGCAAAACAAAAGAACATATGATTAACATAAAAAGCCGGTTGGATTCCTTAAACATAAACACTTGAAATTAAAATTATAAAAATCGATATAATTTACAATTACACAAAAAATGAAATACATGAAATACATAGGTATAATTATAATAAAATATGTGTGAAGTCTTTATATGGAAAATAGAAAAGCACTGATAAAAGAAATAACAAACATAAATGGAGATATGCACCATGTTCATGATTTGTAAGACATAATATTGTTCAGATGTCAGTTCCCATTTGGTAAATAGATTCAACTCAATCCTAACCAAAATACCAGAAAGATTTTTTTTTTAAATTGATATGAACAAAGTGATTCTACAATTTATATAAAAAGTGGGGGGAGTAGCAAGAAATTGGAAAAAGGCCACAAAAAATGATTACATTGTGTAATGGTAAAAATAGTAACTAAAAAATACATCAATACATAAAGAAGAAAACTTAAAGATTCACTTTATCTGATTTTAAGACTTACTATAAATCTATAGTAATCAAAACAATCTGGTATTAGCAAAATACCAGATGGAATAAATAGATGTCACATAAGTAGACTCTCACAGATAGACCCTTACAGATAAAGTCAACTGATTTTTTCGTTTTTTAAATCAAAGATATTTAAATGGGGAAAGGTCTGTCTTTTCATCAAATGGTTTTGGATCAAATGGATATCCATATCTTAAAAAACTAAGTATAGATACATAATTCATACTGTATTCAAAGATTAAATCAAAATGGTTCATACATCTGAATGTAAAACATAAAATTATAAAATTTCTAGGAGAAAATATGGGAGATAAACTGCATCAACCTGGGTTTGGCATTTAGTTTTTAGAAACATCACCAAAAGCATGACTCTTGAGTGGAGAAAAAGTTAAATTGGAAAGAGGAAATTGAAATCTACTGCTAATGTTTAAGTCTTTAATCCACTTTGAGTTGATTTTGGTATATGGCGAGAGGCACGCGTCTGGATCTAGTTTCATTCTTCTACATACAGATTTCCAGTTTTCCCAGCACCATTTATTGAAAAGGTAGCCTTTTCTCCGACGTATGTTTTCTGTCACCTTTGTCAAAGATCAGTTGGCTGTACATATGCGGGTTGATTTCTGTGTTCTCTATTCTGCTCCATTGGTCTAAGTGTCTATTTTTATGCCAGTACCATGCTGGTTTTTTTTTTTTTTTTTTTTTTTTTTTCTGCTATAACTTTGAAGTATAGTTTGAAGTCAGGTACTTTTATGCCTCCAGCTTGCTTACTTTATTTATTTATTTATTTGTTTGTTTGTTTGTTTATTATTTATTTATTTTGCTCAGGATTGCTTTGGCTATTCAGTGTCTTCCATATGAATGTTAGGTTTGCTTTTTCTATTTCTGTGAAGAATGTCATTAGTATTTTGATGGAGATTGCAATCTGTAGATCACTTTGGGTACTATGGACATTTTCACAATGTTATTTCTTCCAATCCAAGAGCATGGAACATCTTTCCATCTTTTTGTGTCCTCCTTAATTTCTTTACACAGTGATTTGTAGTTATTTTAGAGATCTTTCATCTCCTTGGTTAAACTGATTCGTAGCTATTTCATTTTGTTGGTGACTATTTTAAATGGGTGTGCATTATTGATTTCTTTGTCTGCTAGTTTGTTATTGGAGTATAAAAGTGCTACTGATTTTTGTGGGTTAATTTTATATCCTGCAACCTTACTGAAATCATTTATCAGCTCTAATAGTTTATGGTAGAGTATTTAGGTTTTTCCATATATAGAATCATGTCATCTGCAAAAAGGGACACTTCAACTTTGTCTTTTGCAATCTGGAAGCTCTTTCTTTCTTTCTTTCTTTCTCATTGCTCTGGCTAGTACTTCCAATATTACATGAAATAGGAGTGGTGAGAGTGGGCATCCTTGTCTTGTTGCTGTCCTTAAGGGTATTTTTCAGCTTTTCCCCATTTGGGATGATATTGTTGATTGGTTTGTCATATATCTCTTTTATCGTGTTGAGGTACTATCCTTCAATACCTAATTTGCTAGCATTATCATGAAGGCATGTTAAATTTTGTCAAATGCTTTTTCTGTATCTATTTATTTATTTATTTATTTATTTTTGTCCTTTTTGTGACCAGTAAGGGGATCACAACCCTTGGCGTGGTGTCACCCACACCGCGCTCAGCCAGTGAGCGCACTGGCCATCCTTAGATAGGATCCGAATCCCCGGCGGGAGCGCCGCTGTGCTCCCAAGCACTGCACTCTTCCGAGTGCTCCACGGGGCCAGCCCAATTTAGATAATCATATGGATTTTGTCCTTGATTTTGTTAATGTAGTGTATCACATTTATTGACTTGCTCATGTTGAACTATCCTTTCATTCCTGGGATAAATCCCACTTTATCATGATGTATAATTTTTTGATGTGTTGCTATATTCTGATTGCTAATA
The DNA here is from genome assembly GCF_000696425.1 of Galeopterus variegatus. Classification (NCBI taxonomy): domain Eukaryota; kingdom Metazoa; phylum Chordata; class Mammalia; order Dermoptera; family Cynocephalidae; genus Galeopterus; species Galeopterus variegatus. Next base: position 67,583 of record NW_007727507.1, read on the forward strand.
TTTTGTTGAGGATTTTTGCACCTGTGTTCATCAGAGATATTGATCTGTAGTTGTCTTTTTTTGTTGTATTTTTGTCTGGTTTTGGTATCAGGGTGATGTTGGCCTCATAGAATGAGTTCGGGTGAATGGCTTCTGTTTAAATTTTTGGAATAGTTTAAAGAGAATTGGTATCAATTTCTCTTTAAAACTTTGGTAGAATTCAGCAGTAAAGTCATCTGGCTTTTTTGGGAGACTGCTGGTTACTGCTTCTGTTTCATTGCTTGTTATGGGTCTGTTCCAGTTTTCTATGTCTTCTTGGCTCACTCTTGGTAATTTGTATGTGTTGAGAAATTTATCCATTTCCTCCAGGTTTTCAAATTTTTTGGCATACAGTTGATTATAATGGTCTCTAATGTTTCTTCATATCTCTGTGGTATCAGTTGTAGTGTCTCCTCTTTCATTTCTATTTTTGTTATTTGGGTCTTCTCTCATTTTTTAGTTAGCCTTGCTACTGGTTTGTAAATTTGTTTATCTTCCCCAAAAAACAACTTTTCATTTTATTGATCTTTTGTTTCATTTTGGGGGGTCTCTATTTCATTTAGTTTTGTTCTGATCTTAATTATTTATTTCTGTATACTAGTTTTGGGGTTGGATTGTTCTTGCTTTTCTAGCTCTTTGAGGTAGTGTAAAACTTCTAAAAGAAAATATAGGGCAAACACTTCAGGATATAGGACTGGGCAAAGACTTAAATGTCAGACCCCAAAAGCACAAGAAAGAAAAGAAAAATAATAAACAAATGGGACTATATCAAACTAAAAAACTTCTGCACAGCAAAAGAAATCATTAACAGAGTGAAAAGACAACCTAGGGAATGGGAGAAAATATTTGCAAACTATGCATCTGTCAAGGGGTTAATGTCCAAGATATATGAAGAATTCAAACAACCCAACAGTAAGAAAACAAGTAACTCGATTAAAAAATGGGCACAGGAGCTGAATAGACATTTCTCATATGAAGATATGCAGGTGACTAACAGACACATTTTAAAAAATGCTCAACATCATTCAGCCTCAGGGAAATGCAATTCAGAGCCACATTGAGATATCATCTCACCCCAGTTAGACTGGCTATTATCAAAAAGACAGAGCATAACAAATGCTGGTGAGGATGTAAAGAAAGGAGAACCCTCCTGCACCATTGGTGAGACTGTAAATTAGTGCAGCCATTATGGAAAACAATATGGAGGTTTCTAAAGCAGCTACAAATAGACCTGCCATACAATCAAGCAATCTCACTACTGGGTTATATCAAAATGAATGGAAATCATCATGTTAGAAGGACATCTGCACTCCCATGTTTATTGCAGCTCTATTTACAGTAGCCAGGAATTGGAATCAACCTAAATGTCCATTGACAGACAACTGGATAAAGAAAATGTGTAAGAGAGAGATATACATACATACATATATATGTGTGTATATATATATATATACATGAATACATATATGTGTATATATATATACATGAATACATATATTATATACACTTAATAGAAAACTACTGACATAAAAAAAGAATGAAATTCTGCCTTTCACAGCAACATGGATGAACTTAGAAAAAATTTTGTTAACTGAAATAAGCCAGGAACAGAAAGAAGAATGCCACGTGTCCTTACTCATAGTGGGATGTAGAAGGAAGGAAGGAAGAAATTAAGAAAGGAAAAAAGAAAGAAAAAAGAATCACAATATTACATTGAACTGTCTAGAAAAAAAGAGAATAGAACTGTCATTATTAGAGGTGGGAAAGGGGAGGGAGAGGGGAGTTAGTGAAAAATTAAGTAAAGATCACAAAGATTGATTATATTTTGTAAACATGAGTATACTAATTATTCTGGTTTGATCACCACATACTGTACACATGTATTAATATTCAATTCTTTACCCTACAAATATATATAATCATTTATGTTTCAATTTAAAAACTGTGGAAAAAAAACTGTTGCTTTGTGGAAAACACTGCTAAGAGTACAAAGAGACAGCCACAGAATGAGAAAAGCCTTTTCTAAATAACATATCTAATTATGGTCTATATTCATCCAACCTATGTCTACCCCAAAACATGTACATGTATGTTTGTATTATTGCAGCCTTATTCATCATTTAAAAAAAAGGGAAGTCACAAATGTATCAATCAATAGAGAAATTAATTTTAAAAAGAAAAAATATATATATTTTTCTAGGTCGGGGAAAATGCAAGATTAACCTAGAACATCTTGTGGTACAAGATAGTAAGGAAGTTCTCAAAAAAAAACTATTTGGGCATGTAAAATGAACAAAAGAACCAACCTGAATGAGCTCCCAATATCCAAAGCTAGAAGAATTTGAGCAACAATTATTATTATTATTATTATTATTATTATTATTATTGTTATTATTGTTGTTGTTGTTGTTATTATTATTATTATTATTATTATTGTGTTATAACTCAAAATGTAAAGTTCATTTTCATCTGTCCACACTGATATAAATTAATAAATGGGGGAAGGGATATAAAAAATTCCCATGTAGAAAATTTCCAAGTAATATATGTAAATGTTCAGTCCTCCTTTGGTGGATTTGAATTCCTCTACTTAAATACAGGCTTAAATTAATGACTTGCTTCCAAAGTATACAGTATTTAAGAGGTATATACCTTCACAGTGGATATATCTGGTGAATATTGCCTTAATAAAGTGATCAGAGCTAACATTACCAGAGATAAGCCACAGTGGTATTGTGTACCATATATGATGCATGAGATGGTCAATTCACCTTTTTGGTATTCTTCCCCCAAACCCATAATCTATAATATTTGCGATCGGGATATGGTACACATATTTTTCTAGGATATCATTTATCAGTGAATGTTTTTGGTATTTTTCATACGTAAGATACTCTGTTTAATTTTGATCTAATCATAATTCATTTACATTTTATTAAAATAGTACAACTCTCAGCAAACAGCATTCACATTTTTTTTCCATATAGAAAGCCATTAACTACATTTTATTTATGGTTTCATTATCTTGAAGATCTTCATTACGAACACTTAAATTTTATTTATTACTAATTTTAATTATATGATCTTTCTTATAATTGGTAAAATGAGATTCATCAGTCATATCTATGTATTCGTTTGCCTACTTTCCCAGTTTCCAGAGACTGACTCTTTTAAAGGAAACAGCAAATTCCCAAGGGAGTTTAACAAAATAAATGATTACTACTTCACATGACTTTTCATTTACAATAATGTTTTTATTACTGATTTGGGGGGGTTATGAATATTCATGAGATACAAAGCTGATTGTCACCCCTCGTCCCCATGATGTGGGGGGGGCAAATTTATACCGGCTGTCTACGCATTACCACACATTGCATTTCTACCCCGTATTCCCCACCCAATTATCCCCAACCTCCCTTCCACTCCCCCCTTCCCTCCCACTCCTCTTTGTAGCCCATAGAATGTTCTGTACCTCTGGAAGTCCAATGCACTACTGTGGTCTTTCTTTCCTTCCTTCTTTCTCTCTTAGCTCCCACATATGAGTGAGTACATGTGGTATTTATCCCTCTGTGCTTTGCTTATTTCACTCAACATAAGTTTCTCCAAGCTCATCCAAGTTGTTGCAAATGGGAGAATTTCATTATTTTTTAGGGAAGAGTAGTATTCCATGGTGTATATATACCACAGTTTCCTTATCCAATCATCCATCAATGGACATTTAGGTTGGTTCCATGTCTTGGCTATTGTAAACAGAGCTGCTAGGAACATGGAAGTGCATGCCTTTGACATGATGATTTCCATTCCTCTGAGTATATACCCAGAAGTGGAATTGCTGGATCATAAGGAAGATCTATCTGTAGTTGTTTGAGAAACTTGCATACTGTTTTTCATAGAGGTTGTAGTAATTTACAGTCCCACCGACAGTGTAGGGGTGTTCCCTTCTCCCCACACCCTCACCAGCATTTGTCATTCACCATCTTTTTGATTATAGCCAGTCTAACGGGTGAGGTGGTATCGCAATGTAGTTTTAATTTACATTTCCCTGATGACTAGTGATGTTGATCACTTTTCATGTACCTGTTGGCCATTTGTATTTCTTCCTTTGAAAAATGTCTTTTCAGCTCCTTTGGGTTATTATTTTTTTATTATATAATTATTTGTATTCCTTGTATATTATGGATATTAATCCCTCGTCATATGCATAGTTAGCAAAAATTTTCTCCCACTCTGTAAGTTGTACTTTCACTCTGTTGATTATTTCCTTTGCTGTGCAGAAGATTTTTAGTTTGACATAGTCCCATTTGTTTATTGTTTCTTTTGCTGCCTGTCCTTTTAGGCTCCTGTTCATAAAGTATGTGCCCAGACCTAGTTGCTGAAGTGTTTCACCTATATTTTCCCTTAGGAATTTTACAGTTTTGGGTCTTATGCTTAAGTCTCTAATCCATTTTGAGTTGATTTTAATGTATGGTGAGAGATGCATATCTAGTTTCACTCTTCTGCTCGTGGATATCCAGTTTTCCCAGCCCCATTTGTTGAAGAGGCAGTCTTTTCCTCAGTGTAGATTTTTCTTGCCTTTGTCCAACATGAGATGGCTGTGAGCCTGAGGGGTGATTTCTGGGTTATCAATTCTACTCCACTGGTCTGAATGTTTATTTTTATACCAGTACCATGCTGTTTTGGTTACAATGGCTTTTTAGCCTAATTTGAACTCAGGTGGTATTATGCCTCCTGCTTCATTTTTTTTGCTTAGGATTGCTTTGGCTATTCAGGGTCTTTTGTTGTTCCATATGAAAGGTAAGATTGTTCTTTTTGTTTTTTCCATTTCTGAGAAGAATGTCATTGCTATTTTGATGGAGACTGCATTGAATCTGTAGATCACATTGGGTAGTATAGACATTTTTACAATGTTAATCATTCCAATCCAGGAGCATGGAATATCTTTCCATCTTTTAGTGTCTTCTTTAATGATTTTCAGAAGTGGTTTGTAGTTCTCATTGTAGAGGTCTTTCACCTCCTTAGTTAAATTGATCCCTAGGTTTGTTTGTTTGTTTGTTTGTTATGACAATTTAAAATGGGCTTATTTTCTTTATTTCTCTTTCTGTTAGTTCATTATTTGTGTATATAAACTCAACTGATTTAGGGGCATTTATTTTGTGTCCTGCCACATTACTGAAGTTATTAACCAGCTCTTTGAGTTTTTTGATAGAGTCTTTAGGTTTTTCTACATACAGTATCATGTCATCTGCAAATAGAGAGAGTTTGACATCGTCTGTTCCAATCTGGATTCTCTTTATTTCTTTCTCTTGCCTGATTGTTCTGGCTAGTACCTCCAGTACTATGTTAAATAGTAGTGGAAGGAGTGAGCATCCTTGTCTTATTCCTGTTCTTAAGGGAAAGGCCCTCAGTTTTTCACCATTCGGGATGATACTGGCAGTGGGCTTGTCTGGTGACCCCTCCCCACTTCTATTATTGATTTTTCACTTAGATCTATTGTGGTCACAGAATATACTTTGGATAATTTCAATTACTTTAAATTTTTTGATGATTGTTTTATAACCAAACATATTGTCTATCCTGAAGAATGCGTCATGAGCCCTTGAAAAGTATGTATTATAGAAATACCTGTTGGTTCTCTGTTTATCTTGCCAGTAAATTCTTTTTTTTTTCCTGTTGACCTTCTGCTTAGTTTTCCTACTCACTATTGAAAGTTGGATAATTGTTTAATCTTCTCCCTTCAATTCTGTCAGTTTATTTCTTCATGGTTTGCATCTCTGTTTTTAAGTGAATATGTATTTATTATAGCTTCCTGAGGGGTTAACCCTTTTATCACTATAAAATATTCCTCTTTGTCTCTAGAAACATTTTTGTTTGTTTTAAAATCTACTTAGGGTGATATTAGTATAGACACTCTAGCATAATGACTGTGGTTTGCATGGCATAATAACATATAACATACAACATAATTTTTTAAAAATATATACATTATTTGTACTTTTGAGTCTAAAGCCTATCCCCTATAGACAACATATGGTTGACTATTATTTTTTTAAATTCAATCTGAAAATCTCTGCTTTAAGACTGTATTGTTTGTCATATTTATTTTCAATTTAATACTCCCTGTATATGTAGATTTACAACAGCCATTTTACTTTTTGTTTTCTGCATGTCTCACGTATTTTTTGTTCCTCTGTTCCTCTTTGATTACTTTTTTTTTATTAAGTAAATATTTTTATTTAATATTTAATTTTTTAAATTTTTTAACTACATAATTTATAGCTGTTTTCTTTTTCTTTTCTTTTTCTTTTTTTGTGACCGGTAAGGGGATCGTAACCCTTGGCTTGGTGTCGCCCACACCGTGCTCAGCCAGTGAGCACACCGGCCATCCCTATATAGGATCTGAACCTGCGGCCTTGGTGCTCCCAGCGCCGCTGCACTCCCAGCACCACACTCTCCCGAGTGAGCCATCGGTTCGGCCCTATAGCTGTTTTCCTAATAGTTCCTCTAGAGCTTACCATATGTATCTACTTCAGATTTATGCATAAGCAATTCCTATGGTACTGTACCAATAATAACATTTTACATGTATACATCTAAATATATATGTAGCTTATGCGTTTTTAAAATGCATTAACAGAAATATGCATTTCTATTGTTTTTTTATTTTGTAAAAATTGTTGGAAAATATGCATGCCATAATATTACCATCTTAACCAATTTAAAGTGTACACTTCAGTTACATTAAGTACATTTACATTGTTGTGTAACCATCACCACTATCCATCTCCAGAACTCTTTATCTTGCAAAACTGAAAGTATGCCCATTAAACAATAACATCCCATATCCATCTCACTCTGCCCCTCGCAACCACAATTATACTTTGTGTTTCTATTAATCTGACTACTCTTTATACCTTATATGAGTGGAAACATACCTTATTTGTCTATTTGTGACTAGCTCATTTCACATAGCATGATGTCTTCAAGTACATTCATGCTGTTGCATATACTAGAATTTCCTTCTTTTAAGGCTGCATAATATGACACTGTATGCATATACCACATTTTGTTGGTTTATTCATCTTTTGATAGATAATTGTATTACTTCCACTCCTGCCTATTGTGAATAATACTACTATGCATATTGATATAAAGGTATCTTGAATCCTTGCTTTCAATTATTTTGGGTGTATACCCAGAAATGGAATTGCTGGGTCACATCATAATCCTATTTATTAATTTTTGAGGAACTGCTATATTGTTTTCCATGGTGGCCCTACCATTTTACATTCTAACCAGGAGGGCAAAACGTTTTGATTTCTCCACATCCTCTCCAACACTTGCTATTTTTTGTTTTTTTGGATAATATTCATCCTAACAGCTATAAACTGGTATCTCATTGGGGTTTTGATTTGCATTTCTGCAATGATTAGTGTTATTTAGCATCATTTAATATGCTTATTAGTCATTTGTATATCTTCTTTGAGAAATGTCTATTTAAGCACTTTGCCATTTTTTTAAAAACTGTTTTTGTTGTTTAGTTGTAGAAGTTCTTTATATATTCTGTATACTAACTACTTATCAGATACGTGATTTTCAAATCATTTCCTTCATTCCCTAGGCAGTGTTTTCACTATGTTGATAGTTCCTTTTGATGCACTGAAGATTTTAATTTTGATGTAGGCCAGTTTATACGTTTTCCTTTTTTAGAGCCTGTGCTTCTGGTGTTATATACAAGAAACCTTTGCCAAATCCAATGTCATGAAGCTTTTCTACTATGGTTGACTCTATGAGTTTTGCAGTTCTAGCTGTTACAGTTAGGTCTCTGTTCTGTTTCAAGTTAATTTTTTTATATGGTGTAATGTAAGGTTCCACCATTTTTTTTTTATTTTGCATGTTGATATCCAATTTTCTCAACACCATTTGTTGAAAACACTCCTTTATCCATTGAATGGTCTTGGCAACCTTGTCAGAAACCATTTAACCATATGAGGACACTTCAAAAAGTTCACGGAAAACTAGAATTAAAAGATAAAATGATGTTTTCAATAAGCTTTTTGAAGTACTTTCATGTATGTGAGGGTTTATCACTGTACTCTGTAATCTATTCCATTGGCCTATATATCTGTCTTTATGCCACCCCCATGTGGTTTCTATTACTGTACATTAGTAGTAAATTTTGAAATCAGGAAGTGTGAGACCTCCAAATTTATATATTTTTATGTATTTTAGAAAATTGTTTTGGCTATTTGGGGTCCCTTGGTGTTCCACATGAATTTAAGGATGGGTTTTCTTTTAATGTAAAATTTCACTGGGATTTTTATGGGCGTTGCATTTAATCTGTAGATTGCTTTGTGTGGTATAGAAATTTTAACAATACTAAGTCTTCCAATGCCTGAACATGGGATGTCTCTTCATTTCTTGGTGTCCTCTTTAATTTCTCTAAATAATATTTTGCTATTTTCGGTGTACAATTTTTTCACCTTCTTCGTTAAGTTTACTCCTAAATATTTTATTCTTTTTGATGCTATTGTAAATTGAATTGTTTTCTTAATTTTCTTTTTGGATTATTCATTGTCATTGCATAAATATGGACCTGATTTTTGAGTGTTAATTTTGTACTCAGCAATTTTGTTGAATTCATCTATTAGTTAATAACTTTTTTTTGTGGAATCTTCAGAGTAATATACATAGCAGATTATGTCACCTATGAACAAATATAATTTTACTTTTTTCTTTTTAGTTTGGATGTCTTTTACACCTTTTTCTTACCTGATTTCTCTGTCTGGGACTTTCAGTCCTGTATTGAATAGAAGTGTGAAAAGTGGGCATCTTTGTCTTGTTCACGATGTGGGAGAAAAGCTTTCTGTTTTTCATCGTTGCATATGATGTTAGCTCTGGACATTCTATATATGGCCTTTATTATGCTGAATTAGTTTCCATCTCTTCCTAGTATCTGAGTGTTTTTTCATCATGAAATGGAGTTTAATTTTGTCAAATAATTTGCTGCATTAATTCAGATGATGGTGTGGTCTTTGTCCTTCATTCTGCTAATGTATAGTATTACATTAATTTATTCATGTATGCATGCCATCCTTGCATTCCCAGGATAAATCCCAATTAGTAATAGTGTATGATCCTTTTAATGTGCTGTTGAATTCTGTTTGATAGTATTTCGCTAAGGACTTTTTCATCAATATTCATCAGCAATATTGGTCTGTAGTTTTCTTCTAGTGTCTTTGTCTGGTTTTAATTTGGGGGTAATGCTAGCCTCATAGAATAAGTTTGGAAATGTTCCCTCTTCTTCAATTTTTTAGAAGAGATTGAGGAGAATTGATGTTAATTTTTCTTTTAATGATATCGTTTGGCTCTTTGATGAGCTCTGGTTTTTGAGAGCAATGATTAAGGATAATTGGCACAAGCAGCTAATGTGCTGATTGCAGTGTGATGGTGTTGCACTTCTGAGGTGTGGGGATTGGGTTTTTCTCACATGGAGCACAGACTGTGATATCCAGCAATTCAAAGTTCAGTTCTTATAACCTACAAGCAAGTGATAATTCTCCAAATTAGTTATTATTGTCCTTGATAGGTTAATTATATTTTAGGAATATTATTGATATTTGTAAAAGTAAACCAGAGGCAGTGTTCAAAGAGCATTATTTATTTATTTATCTATTTATTCATTGAATTTTAATTTAATCAATATACAGTGTAGTTAATTTTAATGTCCCTTTACCATTCCTCAAAAAAGGAACTTTTTTTTATTTAAACAGAGCAAAGAAATGGCTGTGCTGCACATTAGACATTAAAACAGAAAGACGAACTCATTATTTAATATTTTATAAAAAATAATGCCTAACAATTTAAAAACATTCTTGTTTTAAATTTGTACTGAGACAAGACAATAGCATTATTTTTAAATGTCCCATATGTCAAATGCCTGCCCGAATAAATTTTCATAAAATAAGAAAAGAGAAAAACTAATTTCCAGAGATATAAATCATAAGTCAAGATTAAGTATTTAATGCGTGGTTTCAAAGCATCATAAGTTAAGTAAGCAATGGGTCTTACTTTTCCCACTGCTTAAATAGAAGTTGACTTTATTAGTTTACAGTATTGCTATTCCTAGGCTGTAGCTACATTCTTATTTTTCCTCTGTTGTATAAAGAGATACTAAATATCTTTACAAAAGAGTAGGTCATTACTTTTATAAAGAGAATTAGTACTACGTAAACTTTCTGCAGGTGTCTCTTTCTGTCCTCTTAAAAATTCGTTCTTCCTGAATAATTTGTGCATGATTTCCAAGTCAAACCAAAATTCAGTATTTGTTTAAGGTATTTGCTTGATTAAATTCTCATATATGTCAAGTACAGAAAAAGAGTACTTCAAAAAGTTTTAATTTCAACTATCTACTATTTTACTAACAAACATCTTTGAAAATTAGTACTGTAAGACAATACACACACATTATTCTGCCCAAAATCATTGGAAGAGAAAATAGGAAATTCTTGGAAATTGAAACTCCTGGGTTTATTATGAATGGAGAACAATGCAAGATTACATTTTTTAGGTGTTTTTCTATCTTTTGTTCCGGATAAACGCACTATTATATCATGATTTTAGATAGATTGATGATCCTGGAGTTCAATTTTTGGGATCACATCCTGCTTCTCTCATATTTTCAAATTAGTGAAACATGTATGAATCTTGAATTATTCAAGATAGTACCAACAGCTGTTTTATCCTGTCAAATTCTGGTATTTACCTCAAAATAAGAAAAATAGACATGACCAAGATGTTCAGAAATGTAGTATGGTCAAGCTTTTCTCCAAATACTTTACCTAGGATGCTGGAGGGACTTTGCATGATTAGAAAAGTAAATCATAGGCAGTGTCCAGAAAATTATAACAAACAATTTTTTAAAAATTTAAACAGAGAAGTCAGAGCCTTAGCTGTGTTGAAATGAGGTGTTAAGACAGGAAGAGATGTTTTAACTAATTTACAATTGTCACTAAATCTAACAATTTTAATACATTAATGTTTGAATTTGGACATAGAGGTGGCAGCATTATTTTAAAATGCCACAAATGCCAGCTGTCTACCTCATCACAATTTTATTAAATAAAACATGAAAAATAATGTAATTGTCATGTTTTTAAAATGCTTCTTAATTCCAAGACAAATAAAATTAGTAGTGAAAAATAAGTATTCGCTGTATAATTTCAAAACACTTAATAAATGGCATCTAGAAAAAAAGAAATGCTTCAGTGAGTTATTATTATAGACTATGAAAAGTGAACAAATAAATGAGTGAATTCAACAAATATCGTCTATGATTGTAGTGCATGCAGTGCATTGTGCTAAGCACTGAGTTCAAAAAGATCATTTCTACACTCAGAGTATCATCCACTAAAGATGGAACTACACACAAATGAATACTTGCAAATAGCATGATTTATTTCATTTTGAAGAGTATGCACAGGTATTTTCAGAGAAGACAAGAAGGGCAGCAAAGTTAACCCATTCATGGGTCTGTGTGTGAAAAGTGGCTAAGTGGCTTAGAAAAGGCTTCCTGGGGAATGACACCCGGAATGTGTATTTAAAATTAGTGAAAATCAAAAAAATCAGGTAGCAAAGACAACATGAATAAAGGTAAGAACATGGACAACTATAGGAAGTAAGGTACTACTATAGCAAAAAATATGAGGCCAAGGTATGAAGATGAGAATACATGTTACAACAATCCCCCAGAACTCCCTTTTAAACTAGAATGCTATCTAAAACCTGGAAGCGGCATTGTTTTCCCTTATAGTGTCTAAGTGTGTGCTGGTGTGTGTGTGTGCAAATGCTAAGCTATGCCCATAAGGTACTGTACTGGATGTGGGGAAAGGATAATTTTTACATGACATAGAGGGCACAGAGAAGTGTCCTAGGATAAGATAATCGGTGTCACTTTGAGGATAGCAGTAAACAATTTTCCCTGTTATATCTTAGAGCATAACTAAATAATTTGCAATGTCAAATTGAAAATACATTGTAAAATCCTAATTAGAAACCTACATTTAGTTCAGTCCAACTCACAGGTATTAGAAAAATAACAAAACAAAAATAGCATATATAGATTATGTGGAGGTGGCAGATAAGAATTTGTTTATTAGTTATTTCAAGAAATTAAATTTAAAGCCTGAGATATTTTAATTATTAATGTGTAATTAGAGAAGAGGTGAAGGTTTTGCATATTTGAATAAAGAGAAACATATTTGAATATGCAATCTTGTCAAGGAGCCTTTGAGAAGATTATAAATATTTCCTTTGAATTGAACATTTTAATTGAATTGTTTTTTCATAGTAAATGAACATTTGTAGTACATTCTGTTTTGCATACTAACTCAGTCAATTGGCTGAAATAAAATTATTTTGTCAAGTTGGTATCACATAGCCATACCCCCCCTTTTTTAAAAGAAGAAAATATAAAATATAGATATGGCAAAAATGAATGATGAAAAATATAGCCAATTTGACTTCAAGAAAGACATATCAAAGAATTTTATTTCTCTACTGCTATACATTTACAAAGTGCTATAAATGACATTCAAACTAGTTTAGACAATAAAAAATATTTTCTTTTGGTTAATTTACAATGTCTGAATTTTTGATTTCTAAATTTTAAATAAACTTGATATAGCAAGATGACTAATTATTTCTTCTCAATTAATACTGATTTGAATTATTTGGTTCTACTTTTAAATACCTGCATTCTTCTGTATGAAAGAAGTTTGTAACTTCAAGGTGATAAGGACCACACATTTTCCATTAAAATAATATTAAATTCTTATTATATAATATATTTTGCTCCCCTCCATGGCAGATTTTTTTTTAATTAATGTGATTTCTCAAACTAAAATATTTTCAGTGCTTAAATGACTTATTATTGACAGTTTGGGGTAAGGAAATGAAAAACATTTCAGAATACACGTGCTGTAGGTCTGGTTTTGTATAATATATTAGATATTTGATCATTTTTAAAAGAAATCTACCAGAGAGGTGATGTCAAAAAGGTGGTAGACTTTCCAGAGAAGAAATCTCTAGTCCCTCTTTTCCCCATGGAAACACTAAATAAAAATCAATATACAGATAAAAATAGCTTTGTGAGAACTCTAGAAATCAGCAAGAAGCTTCAGCAATCCAACAACTGCCTAACTTAGAAAAAGCTGCATACAAAACAGGAGAAAATTTGATGGCATTCTGCTTTCCCTTGCTTACCTACTCCCTGGCACAGTGTGGTGAGTTCCAAAAGAAATCACTCAACTCCTGATTCCTCCCTCAGGATGAAACGAAAATGGTAAACCATTGTTTGCAAAGTTCTGGTTTGTCTGAGGACTATTCCAGGGACTGGCTTCTGTCTTGACTGACTTAGAGCATTGATGGGAACAGTGGCATATTTTATATAGGTTGGCAGCTGCTGAATGCCGTGGCAGGTGCCACACATTAGAATGGAAGGAAATCTGCAGTCCAATGGGCACCTAGGGGCAAGATATTATAAGGAGAGGAATTCAACAGAAATGTAATGCTTGAAGTTTATACCCAGTTTTTTAAGAGTTTTTATCATGAAAGGGTGTCGAATTTTGTCACATGCTTTTTCTGCATCAATTGAAATGAGCGTGTGATTTTTATCCTTCACTCTGTTATGTGATATATTGCATTAGTTGATTTGCATATGTTAAACCATTCTTGAGTCCAGGGATAAATCCCATATGATCATGGCGTATGATCCATTTTAACTGTTGTTGAATTTGGTTGGCTAGTATTTAGCTGCAGTTTTTTGAATTGAGGTTTTTTCTTGTAGTGCCTTTGCCTTTGGTATCAGGGTGGTGCTGGCCTCCTAAAATGAGTTTGGAAGTGTTCCCTCCTCTTTGACTTTTTCCAAGATTTTGAGAATAATTGACATTAATTCTTCTTTAAATGTTTGGTAGAATTCACCAGTTAAGCCATCTGGTATTGGGATTTTATGTTAGGAGGTTTTTGATTACTGATTCAACCTCCATACTCATTAGGAATGTACCTCAACATAATAAAGGTCATTTATTTAAAGCCCACAGTTAATATCATACTCAACAGTGAATAATTGAAAGTTTTTGCACTAAGTTCAGAAACAAGATAAGGATACTCACTCTCACTACTTCTATTTACCACAGTACTATAGGTCCTAGTTAGAAAAGTAGATAAGAAAAAGAAATAAAATTCATCTAAATTGGAAAGGAATAAGTAAAATGATCTCTGTCCTCTGATGACATGATCTTCTATCATGTAGAAAACACAAAAGACTCCTTAAAAACTGTTAGAATCAATAAATGAATTCAGTAAGGTTGCAGAATACAAAATCAACATGCCAAGATCAATTGTCTTTTTATATACTAACAGCAACTATCTGAAAAGGGAATTAAGAAAAAATAATCTCATTTACAATAGCATTAAATGATAAAATAATTAGGAATAAATTTAACCAAAGGGGCAAAAACTTGTACAATGAAAACTACAAACCACTGATGACAGAAATTAAACAAAACACTAATAAATGAAAAGACCTTCTATGTCCATGGGTTGGAAAATCTAATATTGTTAAAATGTGCACAGTACTTAAAGCAATCTGCAGATTTAATGCTATACACATCAGAGTCCCAATGACATTTTTTAAAGACATAAAAACAAATCCTAAAATTTATATGGAACAACAAAATACCCTAAATAGCCAAAGAAACCTTGAGAATGAAGAACGTAGCTCAACCCATCACACTTACTGATTTCAAAAAATATTGCCAAGCTATAGCAGTAAAAACAACATGTTACTGTCATAAAGACAGACGTATAAACCAATGGAACAGAATACAGATCCCAGAAGTAAGCCCACGCTTATACGATAAACTGATCTTTTACAGGGGTTTCAAGCACACACAATGGGGAAAAGATAATGTCTTTAACAAATGAATTTGGGAAAATTGGATATCCACTAAAACAGAATGAAATTGGGCATTATTTTTACACCATGCACAAAAATCAACTCTAAACGGATTAAAGACATAAGCATATACCTCAAACTGTAAAACTCCTGAAAGAATACTTAGGGGGAAAGCTTCTTGACATTAGCCTTGGCAATGGTTTCTTGGATGTGACAGCAAAAGTGCAGGCAACATAGGCAAAATAGACAAGTGAGGCTGCATCAAACTTGAAAAAAAAAAAAGAAAAGGAAAAAACCCAAACTTCTATATATCAAGGAAAACAGTCAATAGAATGAAAAGCCAACCTACAGAATGGGAGAAAATACTTGCAAATTATATATCTGATGACAGGTTAATATTTAAAACATATAAGTAACTCCTACAGCTCAGTTGTAAAAACAAAACAAAACAAACAAACAAAAAAACAAATAACCTGATTTTTAAAATGGACAAGGACTTGGATAGAAATTTCCAAACAAAAATTTTGAAATATCAAAAAAGCATATAGAAAGATGCTCAGCATCACTAATCATTAGGGTAATGCAAATCAAAACCAGTGATATCACTTTGAACAGACTAGGATGACTGCTATATATAAAAAGAAAAAGAAAATAATCAATGTGTGTGAGAATATGGAGCAATTCAAACTGTTGTGCCCTGTTGGTGGGAATATAAAATGGTGCAGCCTCTGTGGACAGTTCTTCAAAAAATTAAAAATAGAATTATAATATGATTAAGCAATGTCACTTCTGGGTAAATATCCAAAAGAATTAAAAACAGGGCTCAAACAGATATGCATACATCCATGTTTATAGCAGCGTTATTTATAGTAGCCAAAAGGTGGAAGCAACCCAAGTGTTAATCAATAAATGAACAAAATGTGGTATACACATACAGTAGAATATTATTCAAACTTAAAAAGGAAGGACATTTTGACACATGCTTTAATGTGGATGAACCTTGAAGACGTTAGGCTAAGCAAAACAAGCCAGTCACAAGATTATAGAATACTGTATGATTCCACTTACATGATGTATCTAGAGTAGTCAAATTCATAGAGACAGAAAGTAGAATGGAGGTCACCGTGGGTTGGAGGGAGGGTTAACGTGAAGTTGTTGTTTAGTAGGTATTGACTTTCAGTTTTGCAAGAGGAGAAAGTTCTAAAGATGAGTGGTGGTAATGGTTGCACAATGTGAATGTACTCACTGCCACTAAACTGTACAGTTAAAAATGGCTATGATGCTAAGAGGTACAAAACTACACTACATACACTAAGGAAATCATTGCACAGTAGTATATGCATGTATTAAAACAACACACTGTGCCCCACAAATATGTAAAAGTAAATGTTGAAATAAAAATAATAAATAAATACAATGGTTATGATGGGACATTTTATGAGTACATTTTACCACAATAAAAAAATTAAAAAATGGATTTATCAGATTGTACAATAAATGTACATTTCAAATAAAAATGTTATCATTTTTAGCTTATAAAATGATATTTAAAAATATAGGTTATGTAAAAATCCCTGTGTCTCTCTCTCCCTCTTTCTGTGTCCCTGTCTTCCTCTCTGTCTGTATCTCTCTCTCTGTTCATCTACCTATCATCTTACTATGTCTTTAATTTTATTGTATATGAATATTTTAAAGATATTTTTATGCTTCTATCTATTTCCTTTTAATTTTAAGTCTTCACTTGCTTGGGACACTTAATTATCAGTCCCTATCCAGAATTAATGTTTTCTTCATAAATTTGAGTTTTACCTTTACCCTTATATATATAATTATGCAAAAACTGGGTATTTTAACTACAGAATTATAAATTAATTATGATTATTCAACTTGAAATTTTAATTAAAATGTTTAAGAGTTTTACTGTTTACTTGGGCTATATAGCCGGTGTGTTGTCTTTTATTATTCCAAAAACTGTAATGTATTTTTGTAGAATTTTGTAAAAAGATATGTTAGATTTTTCAAAATGCATTGTTTCACAATTTATGTCTACCAAATAATCTAAGTGAGTTTTTTAATTGCCACATACTAAAAAACAAAAACAAAAAACCCCTGCCAGATATATCTATGCCTCCAGAAATACCTCAGCAATCCTCCAAATTTTCCATTTATATCACTTAGAATAAAATATGCTTAAGGAAAATAGTGGTAGAAGAGCAGAAGGCTTGGGGCTTGCTTGACCTAAAAAAATATCCACAAATATGTATAAGTTGTACTTGTAAGTGGAACGTAAATTGAGACATTAAGCTAGGTAATACCAGTTACAGAAGTATTAATGTTTAATCAGTTATACTCTCCTCAGGCAAAATTAGCTGAAAAATTTTCTCCATTGCCCACAAAGTACCAAGTCAATCATTTTATCTTTTCTAACTATATTGATTGAGACTTAAGTCTTTTAATTAAATGTAACTCAAAATATACCACTATTGTGATATGGCTGAATACGGCAAAAATAATCACACACAAACATATACATATAAATTTATACATATGTATATATGTGTGTGTATAAAGTGTTTTCAAATAGTATGTATTTGTGTAGATTACATAGCTATAACATGAAAGCAGGAATACATCTGTATTTATGCATTATCTAACTCTGTTAATATATGAATATGTGTGTTAATGTTTAATGTGGCAGTGGGTGGTAGGAATTGGGTGAGGATAAAGAAAAAAATATATTGGCCAAGACTTGATAATTATTAATACTGGAAGCTGGGTTTATAAGGTAATTATACTTCCTTTCTACTTTTGCATATGCATAAATTTTTCCATAATAAAAACTTTCTAGAAATCAAAATAAATAAGTGAATGTGACGTTTTTTAGTTGTTTTTTTCTGTTGAAATTGCAATGTTACAAATAACATACTTTTTACGATTTCAGACCATAGAATTTTTCAGACCCAACTTTTAACCACATATGTTGGGAAGCATACTCAATACCACAAATTGCATTTGTACCCATGACCCCCACAAAATTAGCCCCAACATCCTTCTCCCATCCCCATTTCCCCCCACTCCACCATGTAGCCCAAGGAATGTTCTCTCCCTCAGCAAACTCAGTGCACTACTGAGGACTTTCTTTCCTTCCTTCTTCCTCTCCTAGCTCCCACATATGAGTGAGTACCTGCAGTATCTACCTCTCTGTGCTTTGCTTACTTCACTCAAAATAAGTTTGTCCAGGTTCATCCATGTTTTTGCAAATGGGAGAATTTCATTATTTTTTATGGCAGAGTAGTACTCCATAGTGTATATATATACCACAGTTTCCTTATCCAATCATCCATCGATGGACATTCAGGTTAGTTCCATGTCTTGGCTATTGTAAACAGAGCTGCAATGAACATGGGAGTTCAGACATCCCTCGACACGATGATTTCCATTCCTCTAGGTATATACCCAGAAGTGGGATTGCTGGATCATATGGAAGATCTATCTGTAGTTATTTGAGAAATCTCCATACTGTTTTCCATAGTGGTTGTACTAATTTCCAGTCCTACCAACAGTGTAGGAGTGTTCCCTTCTCCACACACCTTCACAATCATTTGTTACTCACCATCATTTTGATGATAGCCAGTCGAACTTGGGTGAGGTGGTATCTCAACGTAATTTTAATTTGCATTTCCTTGATGACTAGTGATGTTGAGCATTTTTTATACACCTGTTTGACATTCATATGTCTTCCTTTGAAAAATGTCTTTTCAGCTCCTTCACCCATTTTTTAATTGGGTTATTTGTTTTTTTACTGTATAAATGCTTGAGATCCTTGTATATTATGGATATTAATCCCTTGCCAGATTCCTAGATAGAAAATATTTCCCAGTATGTAGGTTGCTGTTTCACACTGTTGATTGTTTCCTTTGTTGTGCAGAATCTTGTTAGTTTGATATAGTTCCATTTGTTTATTGTTTCTTTTGCTGCTTGTGCTTCAGGGTTCATGTTCATAAAGTCTGTGCCCAAAATTAGTTGCTGAAGTGTTTCTCCTATATTTTCTCTCAGGAATTTTACAGTTTGGCGTCTTATACTAAAGTTTTTAATCCATTTTGAGTTGAGTTTTGTGTTTGGTGAGACATGTGTATCTAGTTTCATTCTTCTGCATTTGGATATCCAATATTCACAGCACCACTTGTTGAACAGGCAGTCTTTTCCTCAGTGTAGATTTTTCTTGCCTTTGTCCAATACGAGACTTCTGTAAGCCTGAGGGGTGTTTTCTGTGTTGTCAATTCTACTCCACTGGTCTGAATGTCTATTTTTATACCAGTACTGTTCTGTTTTGGTTACAATAGCTTTGTAGTTTAATTTGAAGTCAGGTAATGTTATGCCTCAGGCTTTACTTTTTTGCTCAGGATTGCTTTGGCTATTTTGGGCCTCTTGTTGCTCCATATGAAAGATAAGATTGTTTTTTTTTTTTTTTTCATTTCTTTGGAGATTGTCATTGGTATTTTGATGGGGATTGCATTGAATCTGTAGATTGCTTTGGGTAGTATAGACATTTTCACAATGTTAATTCTTCCAATCCAGGAGCATGGAATATCTCTCCATCTTTTTGGGTCTTCTTTAATTTCTTTCCAAAGTGGTTTGTAGTTCTCATTGTAGAGATCTTTCACCTCCTTGCTTAAATCAATCCCTAGATATATATATATATATATATATTTTGCAACAATTGTAAATAGGCTTTCTTTCTTTATTTCTCTTTCTGTTTGTTCATTATTTAAGTATATAAATTCAACTGATTTGGGGGCATTTATTTTGTATGCTGCAATGTTGCTGAAGTTACTAACCAGCCGTAGGAGGTTTTTGATAGAATCTTTAGGTTTTTCTATAGATAGTACCATGTCATCTGCAAATAGAGAAAGCTTACTTAGTCTTTTAGGATCTTGATTTCCTTTATTTCTTTCTTGGCCTGAAGGCTCTGGCTAGTACAGCCAGTACTATGTTAAATAGTAGTGATAAGAGAGGGCATCCTTATCTCACTCCTGTTCTTGAGAGAAAGGCCCTCAATTTTCCCCTGTTAGAATGATACTGGCAGTAGGCTTGTCATAAATGGCTTTTATTGTGTTGAGATACTTTTCTTCTATACCTAATTTGTTGAGATTCTTTATCATGATGGGATGTTAAATTTTGTCAAATGCTTTTCCAGCATCTCTTGGAGGTAATCATATGGTTTTTTCCTTGATTTTGTTGATGTGATGTATCACATTTATTGACTTTTCTATGCTGAACCATACTTGCATCCCTGGGATGAATCCCACTTGATCATACTGTATGATATTTTTTAAATGTGCTGCTGTATTCAAATTGCTAATATTTCATTTAGGATTTTGGCATCTAGATTCATCATGGATATTGGCCTGTAATTTTCTTTTTTGGTTTTGTCTTTATCTGGTCTTGGTATCAGAGTTATGTCAGCCTCATAGAATGAGTTTGGGAGAGTAGCTTCTGTTTCAATTGTTTGGAATAACTTCAGGAGAACTGTTATTAACTCCTTTTTATAGTTTGATCAACCAGTTTTAAAGCCATTCGGACATGGACTGTTTTTTTGTTGGAAGACCGCTAGTTACTGCTTCAATCTCCATGCTTGTTATTGTTCTGTTCAGGTTTTCTATCTCTTCTTGGTTCAGTCTTGGTAATTGGTATGTGTCTAGAAACTTATCCATACCTTCCAGATTTTCATATTTGTTGTCCTATAGTTGGTTATAATAGTCTCTAATGATTTTTCTTTATTTCTGTGATATCAGTTTTTATGTCTCCTTTTCATTTTTGATTTTTGTTATTTGGGTCTTCTCTCTTCCTTTTTTTGTTAACCTAGCTAATGGTTGGATTATTTCATTTATCTTCTCTAAAAAACAACTTTTGTCTTGTTGATCTTTGCTATTGTTTTTGGGTCTCTATTTCATTTGGTTCTGCTCTGATCTTAATTATTTCTTTCCATCTAATACCTTTAGGCTTGGATTGTATTTGTTTTTCAAGTTCTTTGAGGCATATTACTAGGTTGTTTATTTGAAGTCTTTCTGTTCTTTTGCTGTAAGCATTTATTGCAATAAATTTGCCTGTTAGAGCTGCTTTTGCAGTATCCCACAGGTTTTGGTATGATATATCTTTATTTTCATTAGTTTCTAGATATTTTTTGATTCCCTGTTTAATTTCTTCTTGGACCCATAGGTCATTTAGGAGCCTATTGTTTAGTTTCATTTATTTGTATAGTTTCCAGAGTTTTGCTTATTATTAACTTCCAGTTTTAGTCCATTGTAGACTGTAAAGATACTTGGAATGATTTCAGATTTTTAAAAATTTGCTGAGACTAGATTTGTGACCTAATATGCGATCTTTCCTTGAGAATGTTCCATTTGCTCTTTAGAAGAAAGTATATTCTTTAGTTATTGGTTGAAATGTTCTGTATATATCTGCCAGGTCTGGTTGCTGTAAGGTGTGGTTTAAATCCTATGTCCCATTGTTGATTTCTTGCCTGGAAGATCTGTCCCATACTGAGAGAGGGGTCTTCAGGTCACCCACTATTAACGTATTAGGGCCTATTTCTTTATTTTGGTCTAAGAGTATTTGCTTTATATATCGGTGTGCTCCAGTATTGGGGGAATACATACTTATGATTGATATGTCTTCTAGCTGGATAAATTCTTTTAACATTATATAGTGCCATTCTTTGTCAACAAAGAGACACAGGATTTAGTCTACACCTTAGAGCAACTGGACCTGGCAAATATATACAGCACATTTCAACCAACATCTAAAGAATATACTTTATGCTAAAGAGCAAATGGAACATTCTCAAGGAGAGATCACATATTAGGTCACAAATCTAGACTCAGCAAATTTAAAAAAAAAAAAAAAAAAAAAAAACGAGATCATTCCAAGTATCCTTAAAGACCACAATGGACTAAGACTGGAAGTTAATAATAAGCAAAACTCTGGAAACTATACAAAGACATGGAAACTAAGTATAGGCTCCTGAATGACCTATGGGTCCAAGAAGAAATTAAACAGGGAATCAAAAAATATCTAGAAACTAATGAAAATATACATCATACCAAAAACTATGAGATACTGCAAAAGCAGTTCTGAGAGGCAAAATTTATTGCAATAAATGTTTACAGCAAAGAACAGAAATACTTCAAATAAACAACCTAATAATATGCCTCAAAGAACTTGAAAAACAACAACAACCCAAACCGAAAGGTAGTAGGTGGAAAGAAGTAATTAAGATCAGAGCAGAACTAAATGAAATAGAGACCCAAAAAACAATAGCAAAAAACAATAATCAACAAAAAAAAAAGTTGGTTTTTAGAGAAGATAAAATAATCCAAACATTAGCAAGGTTAACAAAAAAAGGAAGAGAGAAGACCCAAATAACAAAAATCAGAAATGAAAAGGACATAACCACTGATATCACTGAAATAAAAAGAATCATTAGAGAATATTATAACCAACTGTAGGACAACAGATATGAAAATCTGGAAGATATGGATTAACGTATTCACATAATGCTGGAACACTCAGATATATAGAGCAAACACTTTTGACCTAAAGAAAGAAATAGGACCTAATACATTGTGTGCATATATATTTCTGATTGTTATGTCTTCTAGCTGGATAGATCTTTTTTATTATTGTATAGTGGCCTTCTTTGTCTCTTTTTATGTTTTTTGGCTTAAAGTCTATTTTGTCTGATATAAGGACAGCTACTCCTGCTCATTTTTGGTTTCCATTTGCATGGTGTATCTTTTTCCATCCCTTCACTTTTAGTCTGTGTGTGTCTCTACAGGTAAGGTGGTTCTCTTGGATACAGTATATACTTGGGTGTAGCTTTTTAATCCAATCAGTTAGTCTGTGTCTTTTGAATGGGGAGTTTAGTCCATTCACATTTAGGGTAGTTATTTACAAGTGTTGCTTAATCCCTGTAATCTAATTGCTTCTTGTTTAGATGGCTTAATTATCTTTTGATCATTATTTCCCTTTTATTTCTCTTCTCCAATGTTAGTTGGAAATTTAAGTTGGGATGATTTAGCTTCTTTCTTGCTTGCATTTTTGTTTTAACAGTGGGTTTTGCTCTTTCTTGAATATTTGTGATAGTGGTCACCATTATTCAGATTCCAGAAGAATGACTCACTTGGGAATTTCTTGCAGGGCTAGTCATGTGGTGGTGAACTCCCACAACTTTTGTCTGTCTGGCAAATACACTATTTCTCCCTTGTTTCTGAAGGAGAGCCATGCTGGGTAAAGAATACTTTGCTGGCAATTCTTTTCTTTCAGTATTTTGAATGTATCATTCCACTTTCTTCTGGCTTGTAAGTGTTTCAGTTGAGAAAACTGCTTAGTCTGATGCAGGTTCCATTATAAGTGATCTGATGCTTTTCTTTTGTGGTTTGTAGAATTCTCTCTTTCTCTTCAAGCTTTGCAAATTTAACTATAATGTGTCTTGGGGAGGATTTTTTTTGGATTGAATCTGTTTGGGGTCCTTTGAGCTTCCTGGATCTGAAGGTCTGTATCTCGCCCTACACCTGGGAAGTCCTTTGTTGCTATTTCCTTAAATAGATTTTCAAAATCTTTTCCTTTTTCCTCCCCTTCTGGAATACCCACAATTCAGATGTTAGAGTCCTTGAGGTTGTCTGCGATCTCTCTCATTATTTTTAATTCTTTTTTTTTCTTTTTTTATGTGCCTGAGATGTTGCAAAAAGAATATCTTCAAATCTAAAACTCTTCTGCTTGCTCTATGCTGCTGCTCAAGCTCTCAGTTATGTTTTTTATTTCATTGAGTGAATCTTTCATTTCTTAAAGTACTGCTACACTCCTTTTTAAGGTATTAATCTCTTTGTAGATTTCCTCCTTTATATTCTGGATATTTTTTCTTGTTTGATTGCATTCTCTAATTGAATCTTCTTTTATTTCTTCAAGTTTTCTTAAGATCATTGCTTGGAATTCTTTTCCAGACATTTCAATGTTCCCTCTTCCATGGAGTCTGACTTTGGAGCATTACTGTATTCTTTCAGTGGTGTCATTTCTTCCTGTCTACTTGTAGTTCTAGTATTTTTTCATTGATGTTTGGTCATTTGGTAGAGGGTTTTTTTCTTCTATTAAACTAAGTTTGGCTGTGCAGTGGCCCTGGCTGCTACTGTGGTGGTGAATTTTCTTTGCTTTACAGTTGGTATGGTGGTGGTTATGTTAGACTAACTTGGGTCCTGTTCCAGAATCTGTGATAGTAGAATGAACCCCCAGTGCCACTTGGGTTTGCTGGGCTCAAATTTGTGGGTTAGGCAATGGGGTCTGGTTCTCCCCTCTGGGTGCAAGGAGTAGGGAGTGTTTGCCAGTGCCACAAGGGTCTCTCACCAGTGTCATGTGGGTCTGCTTCACAGATATTATATTTTTTAAAAAATTGAAGGTTTCCGGCAACCCTAGGTATAGCAAGTATATTGGCACCATTTTCCCAACAGCATGTGCTCACTTCATGATTCTGTGTCACATTTTGGTAATTCTCATGATATTGCTATCTTTTCCATGATTATTATATCTGTTTGGTCATCTGTGATCAGTGATCTTTCTTAAAATATTGATTCATTTCTTTTAATTGATACATAATTGTATGCACTTATGGTGTACTATCTGATGTTTTAATACATATACATGCTGTAATATGAATAGGTCAGGGTAGTTAGTGTATCCACCACTTCATACATTTAACATTTCTTTGTAGTGAAAACATTCGAAAGCCTCTCCTCTTTGATGATACCCTTGTAATTGTTCAGGGTGCCAAGAACTGCACTCATGTAAGACATCAAACTTAATCATTAAATGTTGTCTGTGTTGTGACTGCCATTCCCCCATATCTCCCCCACCTCCTGAGACACAATAATATTGAAATGAGGCCAGTTAATAACCCTGCAATGGCTTCTATGTGTTCAAGTGAAGGAAAGATTTGCACATCTCTCACTTTAAATCAAAACCTAGAAATTATTAAGCTTGGTAAGGAAGGCATATTAGAAGCCAAAGGTAGGCCAAAAGGTAAGCCTTTTGCACTAAACAGTTAGGGAAGTTTTGAATGCAGAGAAAAAAAATTCTTAAAGGAAATTAAAAGTGCTGCCCCAGTGAACACATGAATGATAATGATATGGAAAATGTTATAGTTGTCTAGATAGAAGACCAAACTAGCCAGAACATTTTCTAAGCCAAAGGCTAATCCAGACCAAGGTCCAACTCTTCAATTCTGTGAAGGCTCATAAAGGGGAAGAAGT
Source organism: Galeopterus variegatus (assembly GCF_000696425.1). NCBI lineage: Eukaryota > Metazoa > Chordata > Mammalia > Dermoptera > Cynocephalidae > Galeopterus > Galeopterus variegatus. The sequence goes on from NW_007727507.1 coordinate 92,855, forward strand.
TGCAGGAAAAAAGGTTTGAAGCTAGCAGAGGCTGTTTCACAAGGTTTAAGGAAATAAATTGTCTTTATAACATGAAAGTGCAAGGTTCTTTAACACAGAGTGCAGCAATTTCTGATGTAGAAGCTTCAGGAACTCATCCAGAATATCTAGCTAAGGTAACTGGTGAAGGTGGCTACACTAAGTGACAGATTTTCCATGTATATGAAACATTTTTATACTGGAAGACAATGCCATGTAGGACTTTCAAAGCTAGAGAGAATTCAATGTCTGGCTTCAAGCCTTCAAAGGACAGGCTGACACTCTTTTAGGGGCTAACACAGCTGTTGACATTAAGTTGAAGCTAATGCACATTTACTACTCTTAAAATCTTATAGTCCTTAAGATTTATGTTAAGTGTACTCTGCCTGTGCTCTATAAATGTATCAACAAACCCTGGATGACAGCAAATCTCTTCACAGCATGGTTTACTATATATTTTAAGAACACTATTGAGACCTACTGTTCAGAAAATAAAATACCTTTCAAAATATTACTTTTCAGTGACAGTGCATCATCTAGTTATCCAAGAGCTGTGATGAATATGTACAAGGAGATTATTACTATTTTCATGCCTGCTAACACAATATACATTCTATGGCCCATGGGTTAAGGAGTAATTTTGACTTTCAAGTCTTATTATTTGAGAAATACATTTTGTAAAGCAGCAGCTGCCATCAATAGTAATTCTTCTGATGGATCTGGGTAACATAAATTGAAAACCTTTTGGAAAGGATTTACCATTCTAGGTGACATTAAGAACATTTGTGATTCATGGGAAGAGGTCAAAATGTCAACATTAAAAGGAGTTTGGAAGAAGTTGATTATGACACTTAAAGATGACAACTGCAGATGAGGTGGAAATAGCAAGGTAAGTAGAATTAGAAGATATGACTGAATTGCTGCAATCTCATGACGAGACCTGAATGGGGAGTTGCTTCTTATGGGTGAGCACAGAAAGTGGTTTCTTGAGATGGAATCTACTTCTGGTGAAGAGTCTATGAACATTGTTGAAATGATAACAAAGGATTAAGATTACTACATAAACTTAGTTGACAACTCAGCAGCAGAGTTTGAGAGGACTGACTCCATATTTGAAAGAAGTCCTACTGTGCATAAAATGCTGTCAAATAGCATTACATTCCACAGGGAAAACTTTTGTAAAGGAAGAGTCAATCAATGCAGCAAATATTATTTAATTATTTTAAGAAATTGCCACAGCCACCCTGACGTTCAGCAACTGCAATCCTGATCAGTCAGCAGTCATCAACCTTTAGGCAAGACTCCCCACAAGTAAAAAACATTGCAAGTTATGGGAGGCTCAGGGCTCTGTTAGGATTTCTTTCTTTCTTTTTTTTTTTTTTTGTCCTTTTTGAGACTAGCCGCACTGCGCTCAGCCAGTGAGCACTGTGACCACACCAGTCATCACTATATAGGATCCGAACCTGCGGCGGGAGCGCTGCTGCGCTCCCAGCGCCGCACTCTCCCGAGTGTGCCACCGGCTCGGCCCAGGATTTCTTTTTTTATCCATAAAGTATTTTTTTATTAAGGTATGCACATTTTTTGAACTAATGCTATTGCACAGTTAATAGACTACAGTATAGTGTAAATATAACTTTTGTGTGCACTAAGAAACCAAAAACTTTGCATGACTCACTTTATTGTGATATTTGGTTTATTGCGGTGGTCTGGAGTGGAAACCACAATATCTCTGAAATATGCCAGTAATTATGTAATTAGAAAATAACTTTTTGGCAACACATATAATAATGTTTTAGCCAAGCTACACCAACAAATGTTAAATTTAGCGTCAAAAATGAGATAAGTGATGGTATATGAAATAGCCTTTTTTTTTTTATCAGTTGTGAATATTCATGGGTTACAAAGCTGATTGTCACCACTCATGCCCAAGATGTGATGGCCAGATCCATACTGGCAGCATGCCCATTACCACAAATTCCAATTATACCCCATGTTCCCCACCCAATAATCCTCTTCCTCCCTCCCCATCTTCCTTTTCTCCACTCCACATTTTATCCATAGGTATGCTCTCTCACTATGCAAGTCCAAAGCTCCACTGTGGTCTTTCTTTCCTGCCTTCCTTTCTTCTCTTAGCTCCCACATATGAGTGAATACATGTGATATTTATACCTCTGTGCTGTGTTTTATTTCACTTAACATAAGTTTCTCTAAGCTCATCCATGTTGTTTGCAAATGGGAGAAATTCATTCTTTTTTATGGAAGAGTAGTATTCCATGGTGTATATATACCACAATTTCCTTGTCCAATCATCCACCAATGGACATTTAGGTTGGTTCCTTGTCTTGGCTATTGTAAACAGAGCTGTGATGAACATGGGAGTGCAGGTATCCCATCAACATGATTTCCATTACTTTGGGAATATGCTCAGAAGTGGAATTGATGGATTGTATGGAAGATCTGCCTGTCGTTGTTTGAAAAACCTCCATACTGTGTTCTGTAGTAGTTGTACTAACATACAGTCTCAACAACAGTGTAGGAGCATGCCCTTCTCTCCACATCTTTGTCAGCATTTGTTATTCTCTGTCTTTTTGAATATAGCCCCTCTAACGGAGGTTAAGTAATATCTCAGTGCAGTTTTAATTTACATTTCCGTGATGACTAGTGATGTTGAACATTTTTTCATGTATCTGTTGGCCATTAGTATGTCTTCCTTTGAAAAAGCTCTATTCAGCTCCTCTGCCCATTATTTAATTGAGTTATTTTTTTTCTATGTAATTGTTTGAGTTTCTGGTATATTACTCCCTTCTCACATGCATAGTTAGCAAATATTTTCACCCACTCTGTAGATTGTCATTTCACCCTGTTGATTGTTTCCTCTGCTGTGCAGAAGCTTTTTAGTTTAATATAGTCCCATTTGTTTATTGTTTCTTTTGTTTGTGCTTTCAGGCTCATGTTCATAGTTTGTGCCCACACCTAGTTCCTGAAGCGTTTCACCTATATTTTCCCTCAGTAATTTTACAGTTTCAGGTCATACACTTAAGTCTTTAATACATTTTGAGTTGATTTTACTATATGGTGAGAGGTGCATGCCTAGTTTCATTCTTCAGAAAATGTATATCAAATTTTTCCAGGAAACTTATTAAAGAGGCAGTCTTTTCCTCAATGTATGTTTTTATTGCCTAAACCTGAGGGGTGCTTTGCGGGTTCCCTATTCTGCTGCAGTGGTCCAAGTGTCTATTTCTGTGCCAGTACCATGCTATTTTAGTTACTATAACTTTGTAGAATAATTTGAAGCCAGGTAGTTTGTGCCTCGAGCTTTATTTGTTTTTTCCTCAGGATTGCTTTGGATATTCAGAGTCTTTTCTTGTTCCATATGAAAGGTCAGATTGTTTTTTCCATTTCTGTGAAGAATGTCTATTGGTATTTTGGTGGGGATTGCACTGAATCTGTAGATCACTTAGGGTGGTGTAGACATTTTCACAATGTTAATTCTTCCAGTCCAAGAGCATCGAATGTCTTTCCATCTTTTTGTGTCTTCTTTAATTTCTTTCGGTAGTGGTTTGTAGTTCACATTGTAGAGATCTTTCACCTCCTTGGTTGAATTGATTCCTAGGTATATTTTCTTTTCTTTGTGACTTTTGCAGATGGGCTTATATTCTTGATTTCTCTTTCTGTTAGCTCACTATTTGATAATACAAATGCTAATGATTTGGAACATTATTTATTTATTTATTTTTATTTTTTTTTAAATTATTTTATTTTGTCAATATACAATATACCTCCTTCCCTCCTCCTTCTCCCCCCTCCCTCCCAACAACCTCCTATCTGTTCCCTTGTCATATCAACTTCAAGGAATTGTAATCATTGTGTCTTCTTCTCTCCCCACCCCCAGTTTATTGGCGTATTTATTTATTTATTTTTAGCTCCCACAAATAATTGAGAACATGTGATATTTCTCTTTCTGTGCCTGAATTGTTTCAATTAATATATAATTCTCTCTAGGTCCATCCATGTTGTTGCAAATGGCAGCTATACTACAAAGCTATAATAACCAAAACAGCATGGTACTGGCATAAAAACAGACACACTGATCAGGGGACGTTTATTTTTTATTCTGCAACATTATTTAAGTTACCAACCAGCTCTAGGAGATTTTTGATAAAGTCTTTAGGTTTTTCTATATATAGAATCATGTCATCTGCAAATCAGAACAGTTTGACTTCATCTTTTCCAATTTGGATGGCCTGTATTTCTTTCTCTTGCCTGACTGCTCTGGCTAGTACCTCCTGTACTATGTTAAATAGAAGTGGTAAGAATGGACAACCTTGTCTTGTTCCTCTTCTTAAGGGAAAAGTCTTCAGGTTTTCCCCATTCAGAATGACACTTGTGGTGGGCTTGTCATAGATGGCTTTTATTGTGTTGGGATACTTTCCTTCTATACCTAATTTGTTGAGAGTCTTTATCATGAAGGGATGTTGAATTTTGTCAAATGCTTTATCAGCATCTCTTGAGGTAATCATCTGTTTTTTTCCTTGATTTTGTTCACATGATGTATCACATTTAATGACTTTTGTATGTTGAACCATCCTTGCATCACTGGGATGAATCCCACTTGATCATGGTGTATAATTTTTTTGATATGTGGCTGTATTCTGATTGCCAATATTTTGTTGAAGACTTTTGCATCTGTGTTCATCAAGGATATTGGCCTGTAATTTTCTCTTTTTTTGTGTCTATATCTGGTTTTGGTATCAGAGTTTTGCTGGCTTCATAGAATGAGTTTTGGAGAATGGCTTCTGTTTCAATTTTTTGGAATAGTTTGAGGAGAATTGGTATACTTTCCTCTTTAAAAATTTGATAAAATTCATCTGTAAAGCCATCTGGACCTGTGCTTTAATTTGTTGGAGGACTGCTGATTACTGCTTCAATCTCATTGCTTATTATTTGTCTATTCAGATTTTCTATCTCTTCTTGCTACAGTCTGGGTAGTATTTGTGTGTCCAGAAACTTACCTGTATCTTCCAGGTTTTCATATTTTTATCATACAATTATTTATAATAGTCTCTAATGATATTTCATATTTCTCTGGTATTGGTTGAAATGTCTCTCTTTTCATTTTTGATTTTTGTTATTTGGGTCTTCTCTCTTCTTTTTGTTAACCCAGCTCATGGTTTGTCTATTTTATTTATCTTCCCTAAAAACAACTTTTTGTTTCAATTTTTCATTTTCTATTTCATTTGTTGCTGCTCTGATCTTAATTATTTCTTTCCATCTAGTACATTTAGCATTTGATTGTTGTTCTTTTTCTAGTTCCTTGAGGCATTGTGTTAGGTCATTTATTTGTAATCTTTTCATTCTTTTGATGTAAGTGTTTATTGCAATAAATTTCCCTCTTATTACTGCTTTTACAGTACTAATTTTTGGTGTGATATATCTTTATTTTTACTAGTTTCAATAAATTTTTGTTTCCCTGTTTAATTTCTTTTTGGACCCACACATCATTCAGGAGCTTATTGTTTAGTTTCCGTGTTTTTGTATAGTTTCCAGAGTTTTGCTTGTTATTGACTTATAGCTTTAGTCCATTGTGGTCTGAAAAGGTACTTCGAATGATTGCAATATTTTTAAATTTGCTGAGACTAAATTTGTGACCTAATATGTGATCTATCCTGGACAATGTTCCATGTGCTGTCTAGAAGAAAGTATATTCTCTAGTTATTGGTTGAAATGTTCTGTATATATCTGCCAGGTCCAGTTGCTCTAAGGTGTAGTTTAAATCCTGTGTTTCTTTGTTGATTTGTTGCTTTGAAGATCTGTCCAATACTGAGAGAGGGTTGTTCAGGTCACCCACTATTAACGTATTAAGAACTATTTCTTTCTTTAGGTCTAAGAGGGTTTTCTTTATGTATCCGTGTGCTCTATTATTGGCTGAATACATATTTATGATTGATATGTCTTCTAGCTGGATAGATCCTGTAATCATTGTAGAGTGGCCTTCTTTGTCTCTTCTTATGTTTTTTGGTTTAAAGTGTATTTTATCTGATATAAGAACAGCTACTCATGCTCGTTTTTGTTTTCCATTTGCATGGTATATCTTTTTCCATCCCTTTACTTTTAGTCTGTGTGTGTCTCTATAGGTGAGATGAGTCTTTTGAAGACAGCATGTACTTGGGTCTAGCTTTTTAATCCAATCAGTTAATCTTTGCCTTTTAAATGGGGAGTTCAATCCATTCACATTTAGGGTAGTTATTGACAGGTATTGTTTAATTCCTGTCATTTAATTGCTTTTGGTTTAGATGCTTTAAATATCTTTTGATCATTTCTTGCCCTTTTATATCTCTTCTTCTATGTTAGTTGGAAGTCTGAGGTGGCATGACTTAGCTTCTTTTTCTTTCTCACTGGCATTTTTATTTTAATGGCAGGTTTTGCTCTTTCTTGTGTATCTGTGATAGTGAACATCCTTATTCAGATTCCAGATGAAGGACTCCCTTGAGAATTTCTTGCAGGGCTGGTCGTGTGGTGGTGAACTCCCACAACTATTGTTTGTCTGGGAAATACACTTTTTCTCCCTTATTTCTGAAGGAGAGCCTTGCTGGGTAAAAAATTCTTGGTAGGCCATTTTTTTTTTTTTTGGAGGGGGGGATTTTGAATATATCATTCCATTTTCTTTTGGCCTGTACAGTTTCAGTTGATAAGTCTGCTGTTAGTTTGATGGGGGTTTCCTTTAGGTGACTCGATGCTTTTGTCTTGCTGCTTTTAGAATTCTCTGTATTTGAGCTTTGCAAATTTGACAATTATGTGTCCTGGAGAGGATCTTTTTGGGTTGAATCTGTTTGTGGACCTTTGAGCTTCCTGGATCTGAAGGGCTGCATCTTTCCCTATGCTTGGGTTTTTTTCTGTTGCTACTTCCTTCGCTATGTTTTCAATATCCTTTCCTTTCTCCTCCCTTCCTGGAATACCCAAAATTCAGCTGTTAGAGTGCTTGAGGTTGTCTGCCACCTCTCTTAGATTTTGTTCATTATTTTTAATCCTTTTTTCTGGTTTTGTTTGTTTGCCTGTGTTGTTTTTAAAAGATCATCTTTGAGATCTGACATTATTTCTTCTGTTTGTTCTAGCTTGCTGCTCAAGCTCTCAGTTGTGTTTTCTTTGTTTCATTGAGTGAAATTTTAATTTCTTAGTGTTCCACTACACTCTTTTTTAAAGTATTAATCTCTTTATAAATTTCTTCCTGGATATTAAATATTCTGAATATTTTTTTGTTTGTTTTTGTGATCTCTAATTGAGTCTTTTTTTTATCTCTTTGAGTTTTCTTAAGATCATTGCTTGGAATTCCTTTTCCAACATTTCAAGAATTCCCTGTTCTATGGGTTCTGGAGTTTGAGCATTACTATATTACTTTTGTGGTGTCATATCTCCTGTTTGTAGTTCTAGTTTTTTTTGTTGATGTTTGGTCATCTGGTAGAGGGCTTGCTTCTTCTATTACTCTGGTGTTGGCTATGAGGATAAAAATTTCTATTTGCAGGCTCTACTACTGACTCTAGTTATACCAATATAGTCAAGTAGCAGCAGGTTGCTTGTAGGGTGGCCCTGGCTTCTACTGTGGTGGTGAACTGTCCTTGCAGTGACATTAGGTGTGGCGGTGTCTATATATAACACCACCTTGGCTCCTTTTTTAGCTTTCCATGGCCATAGGCTGAGCCCCCTGTACTGTACAGGGCTTTGCTCACTGTAGTACCTTCTGGGGCCTTAAACTGACCCCCAGGGCTGCACAGGTCTTGGCACACCCAATAACTGTTGGGGCTGTGGGTGCTTCCCTCTGGGGTCTTAGACTCTGAAATAGTCTTATACTTACTAATGCATCACAGGAAACTACCAACAGAATGGAAAAGGCAACCCATAGAAAGAACATAAAGATTTACAAAGCATATATTTATTAAGGGGTGAATATTCAAAATATATAAAGAAATCCCACAACACAGCAACAGAAAATGATGGAATTAATAAGTGAACAAATATTTTAAAATATATTTTTTCAAAGAAGATATACAAATAACCAACAAGCATATGAAAAAATGCTCAACATCAACAATTATTAATTCAAATCAACAATTAAAAATTCAAATCAAAACCACAATAAGATATCATTTCCCACTAGTTAAGATGACTGTTATAAAACACACACACACACACACACACACACACACACACACACACAATAACAACTTGGCAAGGGTGTGGAGAAATTGGAACCCTTCTGCATTGCTGATAGGAATGTAAAATGTAAAAAGCCACAAAGAATAACAGTATGGAATTTCCTGAAGAATTAAAAGTAGACTTATAATGTGGTCTAGCAATTCCAATTCTGGGTATGTATCCAAAAGAATTGAAAGCAGGAACTCAAAACAGATGTTTATACACCCACATCCATAACAAAAATACATGCAATAACCAAAAGGTAGAAGCAGCCCAAGTGTTTGTGAATGAATGAATAAATAAACAAAGAGTGGTATACAAATACAATGAAATATTATTCCATCATAAAAGGGAAGAAAATTCTGATCCATGCTATAACACAAATGAAACTTGAAGATGTTATGTTATGTAAAATAAGCCAGGCACAAAAGGGTGAATACTATATATTACCACTTATATCATGTACATAAATTAGCCATATTAATAGAAAAAGGAAGTTGAGCTGTAGTTGCCAGGATCTGGGGGAAGAGGAGGTGGGGAGTTATTTTTTAATGGGTACAGATTTTTACTTTGCAAACATTAAAAACATTGTGGAGATAGAGAGTGGTGATGGTTGCATAACAATGTGAATGTACTTAAAGCCTCTAAACTGTTCACTTAAAAGTGGTGAAAATGACAAAATTTATGCTATGCATATTTTGACACACACAAAAAGTGCTTATGCAATTACACTACTAGGTATATACCCAAAGGACTAGAGATCATCATGTCGAAGTGATACCTGTCCTTCCATGTTTGTCACAGCTCTATTTCTAGCAGACAAGAGTTGGATGTAACCTAATATCCATCAACAGATGACCAGATAAGGAAAATGTGGTCTATATGCCCTATGGAATATGACTCAGCCATAAAAAGGAATGAAATTCTGCTATTCACAACAATATGTATGAGCTTAGAGAAAATTATGTTAAGTGAAATAAGCCAGGCACAGAAGGAGAAATACCACATGTCCTCACTCATAAGTGAGAACTAAAATAATAATAATAATAATAATAATAATAATAATAATAATAATAATAAAGAAAGAAAGAAAGAAAAAATAGAAAATAATAACAGTAAAACTTTAGCTTTCAGAAGGAGAGAGCAGAACTGTGGTTACTACAGGTGGAAAAGGGGTAGTGGGAGGGAGAATAGTGAGAAACGGGTTAATGAACACAAAACCACTAGTCAGGAAAAATAAGTTACATTGGTGTACAGTCAAGCTAGGCATCAATAATTGACATTAATTTACTATGTGTTGTCAAATGGCTAGAAGAGAGTATCTCAATTGTCCTCATCACAAAGAAATGATTGAGTTTTGTATTGCTAAATATGATAATTATCTTGATTTTATCATCACACATTGTAAGCAGGTATGGATCTTCAACTCTGTACCCCACAAATATGTATAATTAATTATGTTTCAATAAATAAATAAAGAAATTAAAAAAGAAAAAAGTTTTTATAAAATATTTTCACATATACAAAATGTGAATAGTCCTTGTTAATTACAAAATAGAGTTATTTTAAAAATGGAAGCACCTGATAGACAATCAGCTAATCTAGTGATCAAAGTTAATATTAACAGTTATAGGAAAAATAAAATTCCACTGGATAAGAATCAATGAAAAGAAAACAGACTCAAAACTCTGATGTTTCTGCAAAAATATTATAACTTGGATATAAATGTGAGGGAATAGTGAAGAACTCCAAATTGAGGGACATTTTCACAGAGTTATCCACTTCAAGCAGTGTCAAGGCCTTTAAAGTCAAGGAAACACTGAAGAACTTTTCCAGATTATAAGAGACTATGTGAGTATACCAATTACATGCAATGTGTGATCATAGTTTGGCTCATTTTGTTATAAAAAATATTATAAATGTAATTGACAAAACTTGAATAAAGTCCATGGATTTGGCTGGTAGAAAACTATCAATGTTAATTTCCTGATTTGGGTAGTCATATTGCTGTTACCAATTTCATGATTTCAAATACATAGGCTTGGATGGTGTAGTAAAATATAAACAAAGTATTTGCACTTTTCTTGTAACTTTTTCTGTAAGTTTGAAATTACTTCAAAATAAGTAGTATCTGTAGTGTTAATCAAAAACCCATAATTCTGAGGACACAACATTGATGCTGATAATAAAAGTAAGTGTAGACAGATAGAATTGCACCAAGAAATACACAAATCTGTTATAGTAGGAAAGTTCAACACCCCTCTACCAATGATTGACAGATCCAGCAGTGGATGCAGCAAAAGCAGTGCTTAGAGGGTGATTTACAGCATTGAATAAATAGCAGAGTACTTCAAAATATTTATGGAAAGATTTGAATTATCTTTAATTATACTTTCCACAAGCTTATTGAAGTACCCTCATATATTAGAAAAGAAAGATTGAAATCAGTAATTTAACCTCCCATTGTGGGAACTAGAAAAAGAAGAAGAAATTAAATCCAAATTAAGCAAATAAAAACAGAAGAAAAAGAAAGAGAGAGATAAATAACTAAGATTTGACTACATATAAACAAATTGCAAACAGGAGGTCAATAAAGAAAAATCAGCAAAACCAAAAGTTGATTCTTTGAAAAGATTAATACATTTGATAAACCTATAGCCAAGCTAACAAAGAAAGAAAAGACAGAGAAAGAGAAAAAATGTGACTATAAATTTGATTAATTAGAAAAAGTGTACCAATTATTTGAAATATTCATTTGAGCAATACTTACACAATGACAAATTGAATTAGACTATATTGAATAAACTGAGTCAGTAACTAATAAACTTCCAAAAGAGAATGCACCATGCCCAGTTCCAGTTGTAAATTTAACCTAATATTTAAAGATGAAATGATACTAATTCTCTACAATTTCTCTCAGAAAATAGAAGCAGACTTATTTTATGAGACCAGCATTTCCCTAACACTAAAACCAAAGACATTACAAGAAAGGAAAATTACAGATAACTGCATCTAGTGCAAAAATCGTCAATAAAAAAGGAAATTGAATACAACTGATTATAAAACCAATTATGCAACATGATCAAGTGGGATTTATTCTAGGTATGAAAGACTGGTTCAATATTTGAAAATCGATCAATGTAATTCATCACATCAACTAGCTGAAGATAAATTGTATGATAATATTAATATAGCAGAAAATTTTTAATAAATTTCAATGTCCCTTCATGACAAAAACTTTTGGCAAACTATGACTAGAGGGGAATTTCTTCAACTTGATTAAAAATATCTACAAAATACATACAACTAACATTATAATTAATGATAAAAAATAGATGTTTTCCCTCTAGGATTAGTTACAAGGCAAATGTGTTCTTTCTCAACACTTTTATAGGAAGTCATATGGGAAGTCCTCACTAATGCAATAAAAATGGAAAAAGAAACAAAGGGTAAACATATTGGGAAAAAAATAAGACTGTGTTCACAAATGATATGAATATCTATGTAAAAACTCCCAGCAAAGCAACCAAAAAACTCCTGGAAGCAATACGTGATTATAACAAAACTGCAAAGTACAAGCTTAATGTAAAAAAGTCAATTGGTTTTCTGTACATCAGCAGCAAATTCTTGAAATTTGAAATTCAAAAGAAAACATCATTTACACATAGAATCAAATTAAAATGAAATATTTAGGTATAAATCAAACAAAATATATATAAGCCCTATATGAGGAAAACTTCAAAACTACAATGAAAGAAATCAAAGAAGAACTAAATAAATGGAGAACAATGGGGATATATTTTATGCTTATTTATAGGGAGACTCCATATTGTTAGCCTGTTACTTCTTCCCAACTTGGTCTAACAATGACACACTTAGATTTTTACCCAAATGCATTGAAAACTATGTTCACATGAAAACCTACACCCATATGTTTATAGCAATTTTTTTCATAATTGCCAAAAATTGGAAGCAACAAGATGTTCTTTAATAGACAAATTGATATAAAAACCCAAAACTGTGGTACACATGTACAATGAAATACATTTTTCTGTGATAGAAATGAACCATAGAATCATGATAAGATATGGAGAAACCTTAAATGCATATTTTGAAGCAAAGGAAGCCAGTATAAAAAGGCTACATACAGTGTGAATCCCATTATATGAATTTTGGAAAGGGAAAAATTATAGAGACAGTAAAAAGATCAGTGGTTGCAAGGGGTTGGGAGGAGGAAGAAAAAGGGCGATGAACAGGTAAAGCATAAAGGATATATAGGTCAGTGATGCCATTCTGTATGATGCTGTAATGGTGGACACATGACATTATGCATTTGTCAAAATCCATAGAACTATACAGTACTGAAAGTAAATCCTAAAATTAACTATAGGCTCTAGTGAATAATAATGTGTCAATATTGGTTCATCATTTGCAATAAATTGTCTCAGTCAATTTGGGCTGCGGTAAGAAGAAAGCACCATTAACCATGTGGCTTGCAAACAACAGAAATTTATTTCTCACTGTCCTGGAGGCTGGATTCTAAGATCAAGAAACTGACAGATTTAGTGTCTTGTGAGAACCTGCTTCCTAGACAGCTGAATTTCCACTATAACCTCATGGTAGAAGGACAAAGGTCTTTTTGGGGTCTTTTTTATCAGGACACTAATCCCACTTATGAGGACTCTACCCTTATGATCTCATCACCTCCCAAAGACCTCGCCTCCTCATACAATCACCTTGGGGGTTAGAATTTCAACATAAGAATTTGGGGGGGACACAAACGTTCAGACCATAGTACAGATGTACCACATTAATACAAAATGTTAATAATAGGGGAAACTAGTGGGAAGGGAGGGTGTGTAAGGGAACTCTCAACTTTCTGGACAATTTTTTCTGTAAACTTAAAACTGCTCTGAAAATGGTCTATTTAAATATAATGATGTGGATTGAATGTCCCCCTAAAACTCATTGAAGATTAATCCCCATTGTAACTGTGCTAAGACGGTGAGAAATCAGACTATGGCAATGTTGAAAGGTGGGACCATTAAGAGGTGATAGGCTCATGATGACTATGCCTTCACGAATGGATTAATCCATTCATAGAGTAATGGGTTACTGGTTTAGTGGGTTGTCATGGGAGTGGCACTTGTGGCTTTATAAGGATAGCAAGTGAGCACATTAAAGAGTCCTTGCCATTCTTGCCATGCGACACCGTATGTCACTGTAGAGAGCCATCACCAAAAAGAAGGCCCTCAACCAGATGTGTTCCCTGCACCTTGGACTTCAAAATGTAAGAAATGAATTTCCTTTTCTTGATAAATTACCTAGTTTCAGGTATTCTGTTATTAGTGAAAAAAAAATGGACTCAAACATATAAAAATGTTTTCTAAAAAGAAAAAATGGGCTAGCAAAAGCAAAGGTAAAGTAAAGGCAAATCTTTTGGGGAGTCTGAAAATCTGAAAAATCAGTGTCTACTATTTGTGTATCAAGGATTTGAAGTTTGCATCAAATTACTAGTGCCTCTTTTGCAAAGCAGATGTAATTGAGAAAGGCGATGGTCTACTTGGTTTTACTGTGATAGCCGACATATGTAGATAATGCATTTGGCAAGGCAGTCATCATGTTATATTTCTGGCATACCTAAAGTATCATACTGCTAGGAATGATGTAGATTGTCAATATGTACTTATGTAAACTAGCTACAATTGATTAACTTGTTGATCTTATTTTTTTTTTTCAGCAGTGTTTTTTTAGTGAGGCTAATAATTTTGTAGTGCAGGGACAATAGCCACCTCCAAAATTTGATACAAGAGAATAAAAAAAAAAAAAAAAAACCATTGGACACATGATAAGTCACTAGAGAATTTACTCATTATTTCAGTTGATCATGTTCAGGAGAGATGTTTGATCCATGGGTAATTGCTGATAATTCTCCAGAGGTTTAGAGACTAGAAGGATGGACAAACTTGAAAAGTTACCTTAAAGATTTTTATAATGAAGTTCCCAGAGAAAGGACATACTGTTAATCAGTTATGCCTGACTTTCATGGTGGACCAATTAGTATTTATTAGCATGTGATTCAAAAGACACACAAGGGAAGAACAGTAACAGGATGATTTAAAAGTGATTTTTGGACCCCTGTACTAAGAACATCAAATTATTTGGGTCTAAAGGCTAACTGGGAGGGATGAATATAAGTATGGGAAAGGTGTATGTTCTGGCATGTCATTGTGTTTCATCCAGTCACCAGGAAATCTATAGCTTTGTAAAATGAAAGAGCACTCCCAGCATCAGAGAATAAATACAAAAGGTGGAAAATGTCTGTATATCTCATTTCTGTCCTAGTAATAGCATTTGCCACATTAATCTTCTCAATTTGATTATGTTCTTAAAAAAGGGCTGTTTCTTGAAAGCAGGGTAGTATTTATAGTTGCTGATGTGAAAAGAAAATGTCTGGGTTATCAGAATATTATGAACCAGTGACTTTGAATGATTAATGGAACATCAGAAGTGGTGGAAGAAAAATTGAGGTTGTGCTAGTGTCATGAGATTGCTCTGAAAAAGACTTTTTCAGAGACCATTTTTATTTTTATTTTTGTGGTATTTATTTGTTTATTTATTGAAACATAGTGTGTGTGTATATATATATATATATGTGGGGTACAGACTTAAATATCAATACCTGTGTGCAATACGTGATGTTCAAATCAGAACATAATTAGTATGAGCAACATTATACAATGTAATCATTTTTTGTTGTTGCCCTTTACCAATTCCTCCCTTACTCCCCCCCCCCCATTAAAAAATAAATACTCTAGAAACAACTTTAAAGAGAGGAGGTGAACAGTTCAGGTTCAAGCAATGTCTCAGACAAAAGTTGAAATGATTCTTTTTCACAACCATAATTACAGCCTTGGGTTGATGTGTCTAAGTTTATACTTATGTATGCATCTGAGTGATTCAGTCCTTTCAGAGCATGCCCTCCCACACACACACATTTTCAAAAGACTATCAGATGTTGTCATCTTCCACCGACTTTTTCACTACTCTTTTTTTGTATCACAACATAAATGGTTAGTAAGAATCATGTTGCAACTCACTTTTCCTATCACTTTTTCCCTTTTGGAATGGCTTCTCTTGAAGATAATGCATTTTCTCAGCCCATCTCCTTCCCTCTCCCCAAATAGCTGGAGATATAAGATGAGATAAGTATCCTCCCTCATTCCTCATTCTCCCTCCCTCCCTTCCTTCCCTGAACCATCTCCTCTGTCTATCTATTATTAGTTGATTTTTCTAGGTAACTTTCATTTTTTATCCAGATTTGATTTTTTATTTTATTTTTTTATGTTTATTGGTTATGAATATTTGTGAGATACAAAGCTGATTGTCACCCCTTATGCCCAAGATGTGAAGGCCAGATCCATACTAGCCCATTTCCCCCAAAAGGCTCTGTGTAGTCTGACTAGTTGTAATGTCTCTGTGATATATATATATATATATATATATATATATATATATATATATATATATATATATATATATATATATATATATATATATATATATATATATATATATATATATATATATATATATATATATATATATATATATATATATATATATATATATATATATATATATATATATATATATATATATATATATATATATATATATATATATATATATATATATATATATATATATATATATATATATTTTGGTGTGCAGAGGTAGGGGGTATGGATACTATGATCACAACAGAAACACCTCTTCCAGTCTTTTTTTTCCAATTATTTATTCTTTATACCAACATTTTCCTGCTGTTGCTGCTAATAAAGCAGTAATTATTCAGTTGTGATCTAAATGAAAACGTGACCAGGGAGACTGTTTAGACTGCTTAGAGTCCTGTGGAGTCCCTTTGGCTTGATTGTACTTTGGATAGAAGTAATTTTTACTAAGCTCCAGTCTGAATCACGAAGGACTGTACCAAGTCTTCCCGTAATAAATCAAGTGCACTCACCTCACCTCGTTTTGTCATCTGAATATAGCTCTCTGGAAATTCACAAAGAATTGGGAGGCTGGTAACTTGTGTTCCATGTATAAGTCAACATTTTAACAGGGGTAGTGTAAAGAATTACAAATAGACTGAAACACAGAAATGATGTGGACCAGGAATGTTAGCTTAATTTAGAGTAGGAGTTCACATGGAAATGTGTGCATTTACAAGACAGTGTAATGTATGTGTGTGTGTGTGTGTGTGTGTGTGTTTTCCTTTTTTTTTTCTTCAAATACAAGGGTACTTCAAATGTTTGTGGAAAAATAGAATTAAAAGATAATACCAATCTTTCCCTGAACTTTTTGAAGACCTCTCTCATCTGTAGTTTGCATAAAAATCTTAGAGTTTTCTCTAACTCAAGGTAAGTTACTTCCCAGATTTACTAAATTTATATTTATATAAAATATAATTTATATATAACAATAAGACATAAAATACTTTGTATTTTAAATGCCATATAGCCAGATGATTCTCATACTTTTTGAGTGACTGAAGACTTGCAAGTTAAGCATCTTATAATATTCTTATTTAGCAGTTTAAATGTTAATAACAGATAAAAATTAGAAAAAATTCAGGTGTGGAGGTTAAAAACAAGGAATAAGCACTTTAACAAAGAAGGAAACCAGGAAGTCTTTGCTTTGCATTTTCTATAGAGTGAAATTTGATGTCATGAAATCTGCCTAGTATATGTAGCCCACATTATATATTACTTTATACATTAAAAGTAAACATATTCAATTTTCCAGGGACTTAAATATACAAATAATTTTAAATGAATAATGGTAATTTCATTGCAGTGTTCATTCTAAATATTTTAGAAGCTTTAAAATCACTTTATAAATATATCTTTCACCTTATTCATGTTTTATGTTTTGAATTCCAATATTGATTTCAAGTGACAAAATAACATTTGGAAGCTTGCCTCATACTTCCTTTCCCATCTTAATTCATATTTTAACAAGCCATAAGTATGCCATCCATCCTGTACTCTTTGCCTATTGCGCTACTTTCATTTCAAAAGCTCTCCAAAATAAGAAATGACTATATAAAATGAATATCAATAAGAATGGCCTACTTCAAAGCTAGCACTTTTCTCCCATAAATAAAGCAGATGCTTATATATTTTTTTATCTCCACATTGCTTCAAGTATTTTAAACACTTTTATTTCTGAGTCACAAATTATATTTAACTATGTCTTTGATTTTCTTCCAAGACAGCTATCTACCCATCTCTCATTTTCACATATCTTCCTGATCCCACATGTGAAATTTAACCAGTGGTGTTCCACTAAATATTTAACACTCTGTGTAAAACTATATGTGTGTGTGTGTGTGTGTGTGCGTGTGTGTGTGTGTATGTCTGTGTGTATATATTTATATTCATGTAAAATTAATTTTACTTTTATAAAGGGTGTATAGACCTCAATTTACAAATAATAGTATAAAATATCCTGTAGTGTAAATTCCATACAGACAAATGATTCTTGCAGAATCCTTTGTTGTTTTTGCCAGCCTCTTTTATTCGTAACCAAACTACAGTTTTATTTAACAAACAAGTTTGGTTCTGATATGAATGTTGGTTGATATATTTACTTTTATTAATAACTAAGACAAAAGTAAAAGGAGAAAACATTGGCTATTCATTTGTTTATCTATATCATGAATTAATTTGCTTCTGAAATGGATAATAGTTTTCAAGTGATTGCAGAATATTTCCTGATTTCACAATGCAATGGCTATAGACACAACCAAATTTTAGATTTAATCTGCATTGTTAACAATTTCTTCATCACTTAAGTCTAGGTAATCAACTGAAAATATACACCAGGCCCTAATTGGTAGTGTTTGTCAATTTTCACATTTACCAATTTCCACCCATATTACCAATATAGATGACTTGAAGGCAGCCACATGGTATTACTGAATGTAGAGTGTGGTAGCATAGCAATATGTGATATATTCACCATGCATATATGAGATGTGAGTTACATGATGATAATCATAATATTTAAAGGTAGAAATATAATATGGAGAGATGAGTTCAGAATATAACATTACCTTCTTTTTTTTTTTTTGTCCTTTTTGAGACGGGCCGCACCGCGCTCAGCCAGTGAGCACTGTGAGCACACTGGTCATCCCTATATAGGATCCGAACCCGCGGTGGGAGCGCTGCTCCGCTCCCAGCGTCGCACTCTCCCGAGTGCGCCATGGGCTTGGCCCTAACATTACCTTCTTTAAATACAGCTTTATTGAGATATAATTAATATAACTTACAATTCATCCATGAAAGGTGTACAATTCAGTGGTGTTTAGTATCTTCACAGTTATGTGCAATAATCACCACAGCTTGTAACATTTTCATCACTTCAAAAAGAAAACCTACCCTTGTAGCTACCAACCCACTAAACTTCCATCCTCTAATCAACTTTCTGTCTCGATATATTACCTTATACTGGACATTTCATATGATTTCAAACACATACTATGTGGACTTTTATGACTGATTTTCACTTAGCATGAGGTTTTCAATATTTATCCATGTTATAGTATGTATCAAGAATTCATTCCTTTTTATAGTGGAATAATAATCCCTTGTATAAATATAACACTTTCTGTTTGTTCATTCTTCAGTTCATAGATATTTGGGTTCTTTAATCCTTTTGGCTATTATGAATAATGCTGCTATAAACATTCATATGCAAGTTTTTGTGTGGATATATGTTTTCATACCTCTCTGGGATATACATAGGTGTGGAATTGCAGGATCATATGGAAACTCTATATTTCATCATTTGAGGTACTGCTAGACTGTTCACCAAGGTGGCTGCATCAGTTTACATTCCTGCTATCAGTATATGAGATTTCCGATTTCTCTGCATCCTTGTCAACACTTGTTATTATCTGACATTTTGATTCTAACTATCTTGGTGGGTATAAAGAAATATCTCATAGTGGTTTTGATTTGCATTTTCTCAATGACTAACAGTATCTAATATCTTTTCATTTGCTTGTTGGCCTTTTTTATATTTTCATTGGAGAAGTATTTATTCAAATCCTTTGACCATGTTTTAATTGGGTTGTGATTTTAATACAAATTTATAAGAGTTTTAATGTATTCTGAATACAAGTCCTTTATCAGATACATGATTTGCACATGTTTTCTCCCATTCTATAAGTTGTCTTCTATCTTTTCTGATAGTGGCTTTTGAACTACAAAAGTTTTTAACTTAGATAAAGTCCAATTTATTAATTTTTTTGTTTTTGCTCATGCTTTTGGTGTCATCTAAGAATTCCTTGCCAAATTTGAGGTCATGAAGATTTACCATTTTGTATTCCTTTAGGAGTTTTGTAGTTTCGGCACTTAAATTTAGGTCTTTGATCTATTTTAGGTAATTTTTGTATACAGTGTGAGGTAAATGTCTAACTTCATTCTTTTCCAGGTGGCTATTCAGTTGTCCCAGGACCACTTGTTGATAAGACTATTCTTTCCCCTTTGAATTTCATTGGCACCATGTCAAAATCAGATGTGTGGGTTTATTTCTATTCCTTGTCCTGATACCACGTTGTTTTGATTTGCTATGTGATATGTTTTGAAATCAGAAAATATGAGTCACTTTACTTTGTCCTTTTTCAAGATTATATTGGCTACTCTGGGCCTCTTGTAATTCCATATAAGTTTTAGAATCAGCTTGTAAATTTCTATGAAGAATTCAGCTGAGATTCTGAAGAGGATTGTAATTAATCTGTACATCAGTTTGGAGAGCATTGTCATCTTAACAAGGTTAAGTCATTTGATCCATGAATATGGAATGCTTTTCCAATTATTTGTATATTCCTTAATTTATTTAAACAATATTTTTTTTTTTAGTTCTCAAAGTATAAACTTTGCACTTCTTTTGTTAAATTTATCTGTAAGCATTTTATTTGATGCTATTGTTAAATAAACTGTTTTCTTAATTTCATTTTTGGATTGTTCATTGCTGTTATATAGAAATACAATTAAGTTTTGGATGTCAATTTGATGTCCTTCAACCGTGTTGGATTTATTTATTAGTTATAATAGTTTTATTTTATTTCACTAGATGGCTTAATTGCTGTGGATAGCACTTCTGGTAAAATGTTGAAAAGAAATAGAAAATGTAGGCATACTTGTCCTGTTTCTGATCTTAGAGAGAAGGCATCTAATCTTTAACAATAAATATGTTGTTAACTATGGGTGTTTCATAGATAGCCTTTAAGTGGTTGAGAAAAATTCCACGCGTTCCTAGTTTCCTTAGTATTATCATGAAAGGTGTTAAATTTTGTAAAGTGTTTTTCTGTCTCTATTGAGATGATTATTTGATTTTTGTTATTTAATTTGTTCACATGATACATCACTGTGTTATTTTGCTAGGGATGTTGTAACAAAGTACTATACATTGGATGATTTAAACTTATTAAAAATCTAGAAAATTTATTATCTCATAGTTCTGGAAGCTAAATGTCCAAAGTAAAGATGTCTTCAGGGTTGGTTCTCTCTGAGGGCTGAGAGGGAATAATCTGTTACACACGTCTCTCTTTTGCTTGAACATGTCTGTCTTCACTCTATGTCTCTTCACATTATCTTCCCTCTATGAATATCTCTATGTTCACATTTCTCCCTTTTTATAAGTATTTCAGTTATACTGTATTAGGACCCACCCTAATGACTTTATTTTTACTTGTTTATGTAAAGACCGTATCTCCAAATAAGGTCACACTCCGAGGTACTATAGTTAGAACTTCACCATATGAAATTTGGGATGACACACCCCAACTCATACACATTGCATTCTGTCCCCCTAAAATTTATATCCTTTCAAATGCAAAATGCATTCATTCCATCTTGATGTCCTCAAAGTCTTAACCCATTCAGGCATCAATTCAGAGTACCAAATATCCTCTAAATATCATCTAAATTGGTATGGTTGAGTCTAGAGATATGATTCCTCCTGAGGAATAATTCCTCTCCAGATGTGAACTTATGAAACCAGACAAGTTATCTGCTTCCAAAATACAGTGGTGAGACAGGCATAGGGTAACCACTTCCATTACAAAAGGAAGAGATCATGATGAAAAAAGGGGTCGGGAGTCCCACGCAGGAGCAAATTCCATTCAATTTTATGGTTCGTGAATAATCCTCGGCCCCATGCTCTGTCCTCGAGGCCCACCGTGATAGTGGCTCTGCACTCTAGGCCCATTGATATGCCAGCCTCAACCCCTCGGCCTATGCTCTCTAGGCCATGATGGCAATGACAGCCTTGCCAGCCTAATCTGTGACTTAGCCTAAAAGTCATTCTTCCCTCATTTTGTCTCATCTCTGTCACTTTCAGTTTAGGCCAGCACTGTTTCTTCCGGTATAAAATGATCAAAACCTGTTGTCCTTTCATGTGATTCACAAGGACTTAAGCTATCATACAAGAGGGTCATCCACATATCCTTCTTGGATGACTGCATCTCTATTTCTAGCTTCTGCTGTGATGGTTGGTTAGATCCATGAGTCACACACATAATTTCTTAAGAAAAGTTGTCTATCCACACCATTAGTCCTGTTTGAGAGCATACTACCTAGATAGGCTGAGAATCTTCCAAGTTATCAAGTGCTGGTTTCCTTTTGCTTATCATTTTTTCTTCAACGTGTCTCTCTAATCTTGCATTTTGCTATAAGCATCAGGCAGAAACCAAGCCATGCCATCAACACTTTGCTTAGACATCCTCTTAGCAATACCTAAACTAAATATCTAGGTTCATTGTATACAAGTTCTACTTTTCACAAAACAGTATTATATAATTTTTCATGTTCTCTTCTACTTTATCACAGGGATCACCTTTCCTGTAGTTTCCAATAACATGTTCCTCATTCCTGTCTGAGATGTCACCAGAAGCACCTTTAACACATTCATATTTCTAGTAAGAAACATTCTGTTCATGATATTATGATATTATAAGTATTCACTAAGATGGCAAAAGCTTTTTTTACACCTCTTTACATTCTGAGCCTTCACTAGAATCAACTTTAAAGCACATATTTCTACCACCAGTCTCTTCAGTGCAATCTAGGCTTTTTACATCATGCACCTTAAAACTTTTCTATCCTCACCCATTTACTCAATATTAAAGTCACTCTTACATTTTTAGGTATTTGTTACAGCGGTGCCATACTTTCCAGAAGTAAAATCTGTATTAGTTTCCTAGGGCTGCCATAGCAAAACACTGTGATTGAGAGGCTTTAAAAAATGGAAAATTTTTATTGCAAAGTTCTAGAAGGTAGAATTCTAAAATCAAGGTGTCAGTCAGGTTGGAGTCTTCTGAAGCTGTGAGGAAAGTATCTTTTCCAGGCCTCTTTTCTTGGCCTGTAGATGACCATCATCTTCCTCTGTCTCTTTGCATCATCTTCCCTCTCTGTGCATCTTCGTGTCCAAATTTGCCCTTTTTATAAAGATCCCACTCATATTAAGGCTCACCTTAATGGCCTGACTTTAACTTAACTGTATAAAGACCCCATCTCCAAATAAAGTCGTATTGTAAGCTACTTGATTGTTAGAATTTTAACATATAAATTTTGGGGTAATACAGTTCAACTCACAATACTTACCTTAATTGATTTTTGGATATTGAAACAACCTGGCATTCCTGAGATCAATTCCACTTCGTCATGAAATATAATTATTTTTAAATATTGCTAGATTTGGTTTGCTAATACTTTGTTGAGGATTTTTGCATCTATATTTATGAGATTTTGGCCAGCAGTTTTCTCTTCTTCTATTATATTTGATTTTTATTATCGGCAAATATATTATACATATGTACTTTTCTATAAGCTATAGACCCAACAATATATTATATAAATTTTATTTTAGATAATTGTTTTTAAATTAGCTAAGACAATGAAAAAGAAAATATGCATTTATATTGTCTTTTATAATTACATAATTGCTTTCATTAGTTCTCTTGTTTTTTTATATGGTTACAAATTACTGTCTGAGGTCACTTGCTTTCAGCCTGAAGAATTTCATTAGTATTTCTTGTAAGGCAGGTTTGCCAGCAAAAAAAATTCTCTCAGTTTGTGTTTATATGGAAATGACTTCTCATCTTCAATTTTGAAAAATACCTTGGCTGGATATGGGTTTCTTGGTTGACAGATTTTTTTTTTTTTGTTTTGAGTACTTTGAATGTTTTATATTGCTACTTTCTGTCCTCCATTGTTTCTGCTGAGATGTCAGATTTTAATCTTATTGACTTCCCTTGTAAGTGACCTGTCATTTTTCTCTTGCTGTTTCAAGGTTTTTGCCTTATCTTTAACTTTCAGCATTTGACTGTGATGTGTCTGTTTGTGGGTCTTCTATTTATCCTGCTAGGAGTTCATTGAGCTTCATGAATGTGTAAGTTATTTATTTACAAAGTATCTGGGAAAATTTCAACCATTATTTCTTTCAATTTTTTCATCTTATTTTCTCTCCTCTACTTCTTCTATTCCCATTGCAAGTATGTTTGTGTACTTAATGATGCCCCACATTTCTCTGAGGCTGTCTTTATTTCTCTTCATTCTTTTTTTTCTCTGCTTTTTTATATTGCATATTTTCTATCAATACATCCTCAAATTCACTTATTCTGTCCTCTGCCAATTAAAATTTGTTGATCTTCTCTAGCAAAATTTTCATTTCAGTTACTGTATTTTTGAACTACATAATTCTCATTTGGATTTAAGCAAATATTTTAATTTTTTAAATGATATTTCTCTAATGTGACATAGTTATAACATTGTTTTTTGCCTCATTAAACATTATTTCCTTTAATTCTGTGAACATACTTCAAGTGGCTACTTTAAATTACTTTTCTCAAAAATCCAATACCTGATCTCATGCACAGGCAGTTTCTGTTGTCTTCTCCCCACCCCCTTATATAGGTCATATTTCCCTATTTCTTTTTATGCCTTGTGTATTTTTGTTAGAAACTGGAAATATTGCAGCAACTTTGAGTAATGATCCTCTCCTTTGGGGCTTGCTATTATTACTTTCTTTTTTATTTGTTTAATGACTAATTGGATTAGGAGGCATAGGTTTGGATATGCCCAAGGTCACTCTGGGATGATAGTGGTTTTGATAGGGATCTCTTCCTTTCTTTCTCTCTCTATTTCTCTCTCTCTCTCTCTCTCTCTCTCTCTCTCTCTCTCTCTCTCTCTCTCTCTCTCTCTCTCTCTCTCTCTCAATATACCCAGCTGTTAAACTCTGTTAATTGTAGGCTGATTGTTCAATTGTTTCAAACATAATGTCCTAGGGAATATTTTTATTTTTTTAAAATTTTATTGGTCATGCATATTCACAAGGTACAAAGTTGACCATAACCACTTTTGCCCAAGATGTGATGGCCAGATCAATACCATCAGCATGCCCATTACCAAAAATTGTGATTATTCCCTGTGTACCCCACCCACTTAATCCCCAACCTTCCTCTCTCTACCCCCATTCCCCAAACCACTCTGCAACCCTAGGTAAGCCATCTCCCTCTGCAAGTCCAACATACCACTGTGGTCTTTCTTTTCTTCCTTCTTTCTATCTTAGCTCCTTCTTATGAGTGAGGACATGTGGTATATTTCCCTGTGTACCTGACTTATTTCACTCAACACAGTTTTCTCCAAGCTTATTCATGTAGCTGTGAATAGAAAAATTTAATTCTTTTTTTAATGGCAGGGTACTATTCCGTGGTGTATGGGACTGTGCCCTTTTTCTAAGCAAAAACAACATATGGCCTAAACGGATAAAAGGTGGCACCCAAAGGAAGTTAAGGGGGAGGGCTAAGCATAGAGAGGTAAGTCACGTGCACATTTGACCTTTTCAAGGATTGGCCTAAGCTTGGAAATCCCCGCCTGCTAAGCATATAAATATGATCTTTTGTGTTACAATAAACGGAACTGCCTGACAGGACCCCCTGCTGTGTGTGTATGTGTTTGTTCCCTATCTGGGAGAGTAGCGGCATGCTCGCCCATCTCTTGGAATCTCTTTTCACCCTGCGTCCTGGGATGGGGGGAGAAAAGGGCAATCCCTTTGGTCCCAACCCTCTAGGAAAAGAAAAAACCTGTTGGGGTCCCGTGGGGCCATCAGAGACAACCAACAGCGGTGTATATATACCACATTTTCCTTATCTGGTCATCTGGCAATGGATATTTACATTGGTTCTGTACCTTGGCTATTGTAAGCAGAGCTGTGATGAACTTGAAAGTTCAGGTATCCCTTCAACATGATGACTTACAATCCTTTGAGTACATACCTAGAAATGGGATTGCTGGATCTTATGGTAGATCTATCTGTAGTTGTTTGAGAAAACTCCATACTGTTTTTCATAGTGGTTTTACTAATTTACAGATCCCCCAACAGTGTAGGAGCATTTCCTTCTCTCCACATCCTAACCAGCATTTGTTATTTTCCATCTTTTTGATTATAGCCAGTCTAACTGAGGTGTGGTGATATCTCAATGTTGTTTTAGTTTGCATTTCTCTGATGATTAGTGTTGTCGAGCATTTTTTTTAAGTGCCTATTGGCTATTTGTTTGTCTTCCTTAGAAAAATGTCTATTCGGCTCCTTTGCCCATTTTTTAATTGGGTTATTTAGTTTTTTGTTTGTTTGTTTTGTTTTTTTACTGTGTAATTACTTGAGCTTCTTGAATATATATTCTGGATATTAATCCCTTGTTGGATATATAGTTTGCAAATATTTTCTCCCACTTTGTTGGCTGTCATTTCACTCTGTTGATTGTTTCCTTTGCTGTGCAGAAGCTTTTTAGTTTGGTATAGTCCCATTTGTTTATTTTTTCTTTTGTTGCTTGTGCTTTTGGGCTCTTGTTCATAAATTCTTTGTCCAGTCCTAGTTCCTGAAGTGTTTCCCCTCTATTTTCCCTTAGTAGTTTTACACTTTCTGGTCTTCTGCTTAAGTTTTTGATCCATTTTGAGTTGATTTTGGTATATGGTGAGAGGTGCAGGTCTAGTTTCATTCTTCTTCATACGGATGTCCAATTTTCCCAGCAGCACTTATTGAAGAGGCAGTCTTTCCCCCAATGTATGTTTTTGCTGCCTTTGTCAAATGTCAATTGGCTGCAAACTAATTTAGTCAAATTCTTACCCCTTTGAAGGAATATTTTCAGAGGTCAGCATTTACTTTCTAGTCTGACCCCAAGAGGCCTCTCCCAGTTGTTTTATGTCCCATTCTCTCATGCAGACTAATTGGCCTACAGTGTAGCCTATAACATTAATCTCTTCCCAGTTGGTTTCAAGCTCTTGAGAGCACCTCTAATATTGAACTTTACTTTACGTTGGAATGAGGTTAGTTCCTTTACAAAAAGATTAATAGCTATGTGACTTATGGTCTGTTCCCCTCCTCTCTGCCCCCCATGGTAAAATCACTGAACCAGAACTCTGCAACTGGGGTGGAAACAAATGGCAAGAGTCTCTCTGATTGACTACCCTGCTCTAGGAGGGGAGGTCAGTGACTTAGGGTCATATCTGTTTGTCTCTCCTTCCTTCCAACCACTGCTTTATGAGCTGGGGTAAGAATAATCATGGTTTTAGTGTTCTCAGCATGACACTTAAGGTAACACCTTCATTACACAAGTGTGGGCTAAGCAGAGGAAGGGAGCCCCCAATTGTAAACCACATGACTATGGCTTAGGCTCAGCAAAAACTAGCTTGAGACAGGATGAGAAATGCTAATATACAGTGTGCCCCTTCCAGGAATAAAGCCATCCATCTGGGTCCTAGTGGGAGAGAGAGTTCAGTGTTCTTGTTTGCAGAAGTCTGAATTAGAGTATGCACCTGGCTGAGCTGGGAGGAAGTGTAAAGGGGTTGTCTTGGTTCAAGTCTCAGAAACTTTTGCTTATCTTATCAAATATTTATACAAGTCCTTGAATAAATGAATCTTTATTTGTTCTTTACCCTTAGTACCATTTTCAGAGGCTTTAAAAGTTTGGATAAATTTATGTAATATAAGTATGTGAGGGTACTTGAGAAAGTTTGTGGAAAAATGACAGTAAAGCATAATACAAACATTGCCAAGAGTGTTTTGAAAACCCCCCTCAAATAACTATCTTATAACTATATAACTATAACTATATAGAGAAATATGTATACTATATGTGGAGAAACACACATTACATATATTATATATATTTCACCAGTGCCACTGGAGAGTAACACAGCAGAGTTCCTTATGTTGAAAGTCCCCTAATCTTAGTTTTTAAAACTACTTTATTCAGATATAATTTACGTACAATATAATTATTCAAATACAAAGTATATAATTCAAAGTTTATTAGTATATTTAAAAAGTTGTTTATCCATCAACACAGTCAAATTTAGAACATTTTATTTACCACAATAAGAAAATTTATACCATTAGTTAGTTTATAATTTTCCCTCAAAGCACCAGCCCTAAGCATTCACTGTTCTATGTTCTCTCTATATAGATTTACCTGTTCTGGAATTTTAAAATAAATGGGATTATGCAACATGTGGTCTTTTATAACTGACTCTGTTCACTTAGCATGAAGATTTCAAAGTTAATCTAAGTTGTAGCATATTTCAGTACTTCATTCTTTTTTATTGTTTAATCATATTCCTTTGAATGTATATGCCATATTTTGTCCTACCATGCATCAGCTGAAGGATGTTTGGAATTTTTCCACTTGTTTGCTATTATAAACAATGCTGATGTAAGCATTTGTGTACCTGTTGTGTGGTCGTATGTTTTCATTTCTCTTGTGTACATACCTAGGGATGGAATTTCTTAGCTATATGGTAATGTTTAACCTTTTGAGAAAGCACCAGAGGCTTCCAATTTCTCTACATTTTCACCAACAGTTGTTGTTATCTGTGCTTTTTATTATAGCCATCCTAGGGATTGTAAAATGGTACATCATGGTGATTTGATTTGCATTTACTTGATGACCAATGATGTTGAGTATCTTCTCTGTGTTTGTTGGCCATTTTTATAACTTCTTTTGGCAAAAGATTATTTGAGTTCTTTGTTTAATTTTATTTGTGCAATATATTTCTATTGTCCACTTGTAAGTTTTCTCTATATAATTTGAATACAAGACCCTTATAAGGTATATGATTTGCAAATCTTTATTCTTATTATTTGGGTAGTCTTTTCACTTTGTTGATTATTTCCTTTGAAGCATAAATAATTTTGATTTTCATGAGTCCAGATTATTTATTTTTTCTTTGGCTGCTTTTGCTTTCCATGTCATATCTAAGAAGCCGTTGCCTAATCCAAAGTTATGAAGTATTCCACCTATGTTTTCTTCTAAGAATTTTATTATTTTATCTCTAACATTTAGAACTTTAATTTGAGTAAATATTTTTACATGGTGGGAGGTAGGGAACAAAAATTGATCCTTATATATGTGATATTCAGTTGTCCCAGAACTGTCTTCTGAAGACTATTGATTACACATTGATTTCTTTTTGGCTTTTTTTTGGCATGCTTGTCAAAATTCAATAGACCATAAATGTGAGGGTTTGTGTGTAGAATGTCAATTCTACTCCACTGATGTACATGTATACCATAATGCCAGTGCGACATAGTCTTGATTACTGTAGCTTTGAAGTAAGTTTGAAATCAGAAAGCGTGAGTCCTTCAATATTTTTTATCTTTTTCAAGATCATTTAGTTACCTGGCTTTCTAGAATTTCCATATATTCTTTTTTCAAAAATGTCAGCTGTGATTTTGAGAGGGATTATTTGAATATGTGAATTAATTTTGGGAGTATTACAATCTTATCAATATTAAGTTACACTCCATCATCAAAGTATGTTTTCCCATTTATGTCTTCCTTAATTTTTTTCAGAAATGGTTTATAGTTTTTCACTCTACTGATCTTGAAGTTAAATCTATTCCTAAGTATTTTATTCTTTTTGATGCTATTGTAAATGGAATTATTTTAATTTTATTTTCAAAATGCTAATTAGTAGTATATAGAAATACAACTCATTATTGTATATTTACTTTTGTCCTGTAATATTTAAAAACACCTTTATTTTATCTAAAAGTTTTTATAGTGGTTCCTTAGGATATTCTATGTAAAAGATTATGTCATTTACAAATAGAGATGATTTCATTTCTTCCTTTCCAATCAGGATGAAGATTTCTTCTTCATTCCAACTGCCCTGGCCAGAAACTCTAGTATAATGTTGCATAGAATTTGTGATAATGGACATCTTTCTCTTGATCCTGATCTTAAGAGGAAAGCTTTCAGGCATTTGCCACTAAGTGTGATATGGCTGTTGATTTTTCACAGATGCCCTCTATGTGGTTGAGGAAATTTACTTCTATTCCTAGCTCATCGAGTTTTTATAATGAAAGCATGTTGGATTTTGTTCAATGTTTCTTTCTACAGCTATAAATATGATTGTGTGCTTTTGTCCATTACCCTATAATTATAGTGTATTCCATTAATTGATGTTCAGTAATAAACCAACTAAACATTTGTAAAAGAGGAAATACTTTTCCTCTACCCTTTTACATTCTATAGCTATGCCTGAGTATTAAACACACACCCACACACACAAACAGATAAACAAGAAAAACACACAAATTTTAATTGATGTTAATATTTTTATGTGTACAGAGAGGCCTAAATATAGAATAAATGAAGACCCAAAGAGGGGATAAGCCTGAGAGCTTAGGTACCATTTTCACAAAGATTGATAAACTGCAGAGACATGACAAGACAAAGGAAAAAGAGATTTCGGCTAGGGGCAATAAATCGTATAAAAGTGACTAAGAAATATATGGTGGAAAATAAGGAATGTTGAGATTATTTTAGTATGTTGGCTTGTATGGATTCATTTTGGCATTGACTCCCCACCTTCATCTTTGTTCATATGAATGTTCTCTTCTACCTAGTACAGGGAGGGCACTTTTCTCACAAGAATTTCTTGCTGTGATCTTTTAGGTAAAAAAAGCAAAGTAAGAAAACATTTTCTGCTTCTATTTTTTCTTGATTGCCTTCAGCTAAAAATAAATAATATGCCAAAGTGGAAAATTTGGGGATGGCATGTTCTGATCGACTTCATATGCTTGGTATAAATCTCTCTTGGGGCCGGCCTGGTGGCGCACTGCTACTGTGCGCCGCTTGGGAGCGCAGCGGCGCTCCCGCCGAGGGTTCGGATCCCACATACAGACTGATTCCCGCTCACTGGCTGAGCGAGGTGCGGGTGCAGCATCGAGGGTTGCAATCCCGTTGCCGGTCCTGGTCCGGTACGGGCGCAACACTGAGGGTTGTGATCCGTTGCCGGACACGAAAAAAGACAAAAAAAAAAAAAAAGGAAAAAATAAATCTCTCTTGATCACATAATTCTTTTTATATGTTGCTGAATTTGGTTTGTTAGAATTTTGGTGCAGATTATTGCAACTACATTCATAAGCAATATTGGTCTGTAGTTTCCTTTCCTTGTATTTTCTTTTTTTATTGAAACATAATTGTACATATCTGCTGGATGCAGCATTGAATATCAATACCTGTGCATAATATAAGATGCTGAAATCAGGATAATTAATATATTCAACATTATTACACAATACAATCATATTTTGTGGCCCTTTACCAATTCCTCACTACTCCTCCAGCACTTCCTTTCCCACCTCCGGTGGCCTCAGTTCCACTGTCTCTTTTTGAAAGTTCAACAAAATATTATTTCCTTCCTTCCTTCCTTCTTTCCTTCCTTCCTTCCTCCTCCCTCCCTCCCTCCCTCCCTCTTCTCTCTCCTTCTCTCTCTCTCTCTTTCTCTCTCTCCTTCTCTCTCTCTTTCTCTCTCTCTGTCTCTCTCTCTTTCTCTTTCTTTCTCTCTCTCTCTTTCTTTCTCTCTCTTTCTTTCTCTTTTTCTTTCTCTCTTTTTCTTTCTCTCTCTCTTTCTCTTTCTCTCTTTCTCTCTCTCTCTCTCTCTCTCTCTCTTTCTCTTTCTCTCTCTCTTTCTTTCTCTCTCTCTCCTTCCTTCCTTCCTTCCTTCCTTCCTTCCTTCCTTTTCTGTAGCTCCCACTTAATGAGTGAGAACATGAGGTATTTCTCTTTCTGGGCCTGGCTTATTTCACTTAACTTTCTCTAAGCTCATCAAGGTGCTGAGAATGGCAGAATTTCATATTTTTTATGACAGAGTAGTATTCCATGGTATATATTTATCACATTTTCCTTATCCAGTCATCCATCAGTGGGCATTTAGATTAGTTCCAACTGTTGGCTATCATAAATAGAGCTGCAATAAACATGGGAGTGCAGTTATCCCTTCAGAAAGATGATTTCCATCCTCAAGGTATATACCCAGCAGTGGAATTTCTGGATTGTATGGCAGTTCTATCTGTAGTTGTTTGAGAAACCTCCATACTCTTTTACATAATGGATTAACTTATTTACAGTAACACCAAGAGTGTAGAAGTATTCTTTTCCTACATCCTCACCAGCATTTGTTATTATTTTTCCTTTTGATAATGGCCACTCTAACTGGCATGAGATGATACCTTAATGTGGTTTTGATATGAATTTCTTTGATGCTGAGTGAGGTTGAACATTTTTTTATGTGTCCATTGGCCTATTCAGCTCCTTTGCCCATTTTTTAATTGGGTTACATTTTTTTTACTGTTGAGTTCTCAGTATATTCTGGATATTAATCCCGTGTCAGACACATATTTTGCAAATATTTTCTCCCATTCTGTGGGTTGTCTTTTCACTCTGTTAGTAGTTTGTTTTGCAGTAAAGAAGCTTTTTAGTTGAATATAACCCAATTTGTTTATTTTTTATTCTGTTTCTGCTTTGGGGGTGTTATTCATAAAGTCTTTGCCAAGTCCTACTTCCTGAAATGTTTCCCCTATATTTTCTTTTAGGAGTTTCATGGTTTTAGGTTTTATATTTAAATCTTTAATCAATTTTGAGATGATTTTGGTATATGATGAGAGGTATGAGTCTAGTTTCATTCTTCTACTTACATAAATACAAATAATCATTACAAAATGTTATAAACAACTATATTCCAACAAATTTGAAAAACTTGGAGGAAATGGATAAAGTTCTGGAAACATACAAACTACTGATACTGAACTAAAAAGACACAGAAAACCTGAACAGACCATTAACATGCAATGAGATTGAAGCAATAATCAGAAGTCTACCAACAAAGAAAAACTCAGGCCTCTATGGCTTTACTGCTGAATTCTACCAAACTTTTAAAGAGGAATTAGCACCAATTCTCTTCAAACAATTTCAAAAATTCAAAATTGAAGCCTTTTCCCCATGCTCATTAGGTAAGACCAGCATCACCCTGATATCAAAACCAGACAAAAATATAGCCATAAAAGAAAACTACAGGCCAATATCTCCGATGAACACAGATGCAAAAATCCTCAACAAATTATTAGCAATCTGAATACAGCAAAAACATCAAAAAAATGCATACACCAATATTAAGTGGGATTCATCGCAGGGATGCAAGAATTGTTCAACATACACAAATCAATAAATGTGATGCATCACATCAACAAAATCAAGGACAAAAACAATATGATTATCTCAATAGATGTAGAAAAAGCATTTGACAAAATTCAGCATTCCTTCATGATAAAGACTCTCAGCAATTTGGTTATAGATGGAAAGAATCTCAACACAATAAAAGACATTTATGACAAATCTGCCACAAATATCATGCTGATGGAGAAAAGATGAAAGCTTTTTCTTTAAGAATAGAAATAACACAAAGATGGTCACTCTCACCACACCTATTTAACATAGTATTGGATATACTAGGCAGAAGTATCAGGAATTGAAAGAAATAAACGGCATCCAGATTGGAAAAGACAAAGTCAAAGTGTCTCTGTTTGCAGATGGCATGATTCTGCATAGAAAACATCCTAAAGGCTTTATAAAAAAACTTTTAGAGCCAATAAACAATTTCAGAAATGTTGCAGGATACAAAATCAACACCCCAAGTCAGAACATTTGTATCCTTCAATAACAAACTAGCAGAAGAAGTCAGGAAAGAAAATCCCTTTATGATACTCACCAAAAATTGAAACACCTAGGAATCAATTTAATGAGGAAGTGAAAGATCTGTATAAGGAGAACGATAAATCAATGCTAAAAGAAATTAAAGAGGACACGTAAAGGTGGAAAGACATTCTATGCTCTTGAATTGGAAAAATTAACATTGTGAAAATGTCCATACTACTCAAAGTGATGTACAGCTTTAATGCAATCCCCATCAAAATACCAATGACATTTTCACAGAAATAGAGAAAAACAATACTAACATTTATATCAAACAACAAAAGACCCCAAACAGCCAAAGCCATTCTGAGGAAATTAAATAAATAAATAAAGCTGTAGGCATCGCACTACCTGACTTCGCATTATAGTACAAAGCAATACTAACCAAAACTACATGGCACTGGCATGAAACTAGACAC
The DNA here is from genome assembly GCF_000696425.1 of Galeopterus variegatus. Taxonomy (NCBI): domain Eukaryota; kingdom Metazoa; phylum Chordata; class Mammalia; order Dermoptera; family Cynocephalidae; genus Galeopterus; species Galeopterus variegatus. Next base: position 126,587 of record NW_007727507.1, read on the forward strand.
TCAGATCCATGGAACAGAATAGAGAACTCACAAATCAAGCAACATACTTATAGCTGACTGATCTTTGACAAAAGGAACAAGAACATAATTGAGGAAAAGACTGCCTCTTCGATAAATGTTGCTTGGAAAACTAATTTTATCTTCTTCTAATGTCTGATTTGATTTCAGAAAATACTGGTTTCATACAAAGAGCTTGGAAGTGTTCCCTTCTAATTTTTTAGGAATTAAAATTTTGAAATATTTGTTAATTCTTCTTTAAACATTTGGTAGAATTCACCAGTGAACTTATCTTGTCTGGGCATTGTTTTGTGGAAATTTTTTGGTTACTAACTTGCTATGTTTTTTATATGTCTATATAGATATTATGTTTCTTTTTGAGTCAGTTTTTGTAGTTACTGTGCTTATGGGAATTTTTCTATTTAATCTTGGTTTTCTATATAATTCTCTTATAATTATTTTTATTTCTTTATGATTGTTAGTAATGCACCCTCTTTTCAATTATAATCTTATTAATTTATTAATTTGAGTATTCTCTCATATTACCTTAAACTCTTTCTCAGTTTTGTTGATATTTTCAGAGAATTACCATTTAATTTTATTAATTTGCACTGTATTTTTCTATTCTCCATTTCATTTATTTTCACGCTGAGTTATTTTCTTCCTTCTGCTTGCTGTGAGTCTACTTTTTTTTTTTTTTATGTTGGGGTTTAGTTTATTGGTTAGAGATCTTTCTTCTTTTTAATATACAGGCATTTATAGTTATAAATTTTATTTCAAATGCTGCTTTTGATGCATCTTGTAAATTTTGGTATGTTGTGTTCTTGTTTAATTCATCACAAGGTATTAATCATTTTCTTAGTGAATTTTTATTTGATCCATTAGTTTTTAGGAGCAAGCATTTTCATTTAAAAAATATTTAGTCAGATATAGGTATAGTGATACCAACATCCTCATTGTTAGTTTTTTGTGTGATATATCCTTTTCTACCATATTTGTGTCTTTGAACCTAAAGTGTACTGTCTGTATTCAGCATATACTTGGATTGTTTGGTTTTCATCTGGTTTAATAAATCCTGCTTTTTCTTTGGATTGTATAATTTATTCAAATTTAATGTTATTAATTATATAATTGGATTTAAACCTACTGTTTGTTTTAATTTTTGTTTTTAATATATCTGATATCTTTTTTCATTCCCAACTTACAGTTTCTTTTACACTAACTAAATATATCATGTAGTGCTTTACATCTTTTAATGATTTTTATTATGTTTTTGAAATATTTCCTTAGATGTTACATTTGTTTGTATATCTTATCAGAATCCACTTCATATTTATTCTGTGTGAAATCCAGTGAGATTTTTACATGTTATTACCATATAGCTCTAGCCCCTCTTCTTTTTGTGTTATTATTATTATATATAGTTTGTGTATATGTGCATATATATATATATATATTAGAAACAAAACAATATTTTTATAGTTGTTTTTGTAACATTAAAATTACTGCTTGAAAAAAATTATTACTTTATATAGTTGTATGTATTTTAACACGACCAAGGGAAGAATTTTGGGCAAAATTAAATTCATAATATTTTTATAATAACCCTCTTATTTGCCATCTATGGTTCTCTTCATTAATTCCTGTGTATTTGAGTTACCATCTGGTGCCATTTTCTTAATCTTATACAGATTGCTACCACTCATCTACTTTGTGCTGTTATTGTCAAATATATTATATTCTTTATATTATAGGCACGACAATGCAATAATGTGCATTTTGTTGCATATAATTGCTTTTAAAGTAGTTAAGAGAAGTAAAGTAATATGCAATTATAATTTTTAAATTTCTTACATTTAAATCACTTCTTTTTCAGCCTGAGAAACATTCTAAATTACTTTATCTAAAACAAGACTGCTAGCAATGAATTATTTTAATTTATGTTTGTCTGAGAATGCTTACTATTTTTTCTGCATTTTTAATTGTTGTAGAATAAATAAAACATAATATTTACTACTTTAAATATTTTAAAGTTTACTGTTCAGTAGCATTATGTGTATTCATAATGTTGTGCAACTGTGACCAGTGTCTACTTCCAGAACATTTTATCACCTGAAATAGAAAACTCATATACATTGTATTAGTCAGCTCAGGTTGCTATAGCAAAACACCATAGACTGGGTGGCTTTAACAACAAAATTTTATTTCTCACATTTCTGGAGGCTTGTGAATCTAAGATCAAGTTGTCAGCCAATTTGATTCCCATGAGGAATCAATTGAGAAAGTGAGGGCTCTCTTTCTGGCTTGTAGATGGCCCCCTTCCCTCTCTGTCCTCACATGGTAGAGAGAGCTCTGGTTTCTATTCCTTTTCTTATAAGGGTGCCAGTCTTACTGGATTTGGGTCCTATACTTATTGTCTCATTTAACCATTTTCACCTCCTAATAAGCCAGATCTTTAAATGCAGCCCCATTGGGCTTTAGAGGTTCAGTATACTAATTTGGTGGGGGAGAGTGGATGCAAACTTTCAGTCCATAACAAGCATTAACTAATCACTAACCTATGCCTTCAACCCTTAGCCTCTGGAAACAACTAATCTGTTTTATGTGTCTATAAATCTGCCTCTTCTGTGTATTTCATATAATATATATCCTTTTGTGTCTGGATGCTTTCACTTAGCATAATGTTTTCAGGGTTCATCCATGTTGTAGCCTCTGTCAGCACTTTTATTTATTTTTAAATTTAATATTTCGTTCTATGGATATATCACATTTGCTTATTTAGTCATCAGTCACTGGATATGTGGGCTGTTTCCAGTTTTTGACAATCATGAATAGTGCTATTATAAACACTTATACACATGGTTTTGTGTGGATCTATGTTTTCCTTTCTTTTGGGTATGTATCCAAGAGTGGAATTGCTTGGTTATGTGGTAGTTCTATGTGTAACTCATTTAAGAACTACAAATAAGTGGTAATTTTCTAAACTCACTGTCCTATTTTACATTTTCATCAGCAAAGTAGGTTAAAATTTCTCCACATTCAGGGCCAGCCCGTGGCTCACTTGGGTGAGTGTGGTGCTGACACCACCAAGTCAAGGGTTAAGATCCCCTTACTGGTCATCTTAAAAAAAAAAAAAATATTCTCGGGGCCAGCCCGGTGGTGCATTGCTACAGTGTGCCACTTGGGAGTGTGGCGGCGCTCCCGCCGAGGGTTCGGATCCCACATACAGACCGGTTCCCGCTCACTGGCTGAGCGAGGTGCGGGCGCAACACAGAGGGTTGTGATCCCATTGCCGGTCCCGGTCCGGTACGGGCACGACACTGAGGGTTGTGATCCATTGCCGGACACGAAAAAAAAATATATATATATATATTCTCCTCATTCACATTAACACTTGTTATTTTCCATTTTTTTTTCTAAATTATGACCATCCTAGTGGGTGTAAAAGGGCATCTCATTGTACTTTGGATTTGCATTTCCGTAATGACAAATGATGAGCATCTTTTCATTTGCTTCATGGATATTTAAATTTCTATTTTGGAAAAATGTTAATTCATGTTTTCTACCTACTTGTTAATTGGGTTGCCATCTATACCTATACCTATAACTGTAACTATATATTCATTGTGGATACTAGGTCCTTATCAGATATATGAGTTGCAAAACTTTCTCCCACTTTATGAGTTGTGTTTGTGTGTTTTTGATGGTGTCTTTTGATGCACGAATGTTTTTAAATTTTATCTATTTTTTTCTTTTGTTTCTTGTGCTTTTGTTTTCATATCTAAGAAAATATTGCCTAGTCTAAGGTCATGAAGTTTTGTACTATGTTTTATTCTGAGTGTGTTATAGTGGTAGCTCTTTTATTGAAGTCTTTGTACCATATTTTAAACATTTTCAAAACTAATACATTAATAACTTGACAAATAAAAAATTGCATATCTTTATCATGTGTACATTGTTTTAAAATACATATACATTGAGGAATGGCTAACTTAAACTAATTAACATATGTATTGCCTTGCATACCTTTTTTTGTATAATTTAGAATTGTTTTAATGTATACACAAATAACAGTTTAAAATACATATATAGGATATATTATATAATTCGTTTTGGTTTTGAAAAGCAATGCTTTTGGTTTTAAAATTCTCATAAGAAAAAGAAAGAATCCTCAGAGATCCAGGATCACCTTTGGTGTCATTTTATTCTCTTTTCTTCAAGTATAATGCATGTTTCAGCCAAATAGCTTTATTGTCCTATCTTGTAGAATCTCAGAAGTCTGACAGGCTTTCTTTATTTTGTCCTGTCTCTCTACCTTTAACTCCATGCTGGCAGTGTTTCTGCTGAGGTGGCTGATTAAATCCATGAGTCAAACTTGTAATCTCTTTATCAAGTGATTGTTCAGCTATATATTTGGTGTTTTCCAGAACCCATTTCTCATTTTTTTTCAATGTGCATAGGCTAAAAATTTTTCATATCTTTAAAAACATAGTTGATTATACATATTTATGAAGTACAGAGTTGACTCTCAGTATGTGAGTACAATATGTGATGATCAAATAAGTATCGTTAGCATGCTCATCATTAAAGATCATAATTTTACTTTGTGTCCACTACCCAGATTTTGCTCCACAACTTTTTCTTCAATTTACCTTTATCTTCTCACATTTTACTATAAATAGTAAGGAGAACCAGACTGCACCATCAACATTTTACTTAGAAATTTCCTTAGCTAAATTTTCAATTTCATTACACACAACTTCTACTTTCTAAAATACACTAGAACACAATTCATCTAAGTGCCTTGCCAGTTTACAGCAAGGATGCTGTTCCCCCAGTGTCCAATAACATGTTCCTCATTTTCATCTGAGGCCTCAGCTGAAGCACCATTAATGTCCTTATTTCTACTAACGGTCTCTTCAAGGAAATCTCGGCTTCTTCTAACATGCACCTCAAAATTCCTGCAACCTCTACCTATTACTCAGCTCCAAAGTCATTTCCACAATTACAGATATTTGTTACAGCATACACCTCTAGGTAGTAAAATCAGTATTAGTTTGTAAGGCAGCCATAGGTAGCATATGTACAAATTCTGAACACCTATTCCCCTTTTCCTTCTTGGGGTTTTGTTTTTATTTTTTGTGTTTATTAATTTATTTTGTGATTTGTCTAACCCCCTTTACTGAAGTTTATTTCTCTGTGTTGTGAAGCCTCTACTGCTGTTCCTCAGAGGGCACAGGCTTCTCTTCATGTGCATTCACCCTGAAAGGTGGTGTGTTGCTTTATTTTTTTTCTTTTCTTTTCCAGGGCTCTTTCTGTCTGTCCTTTTCCTTGATCCATTAAAGTGTCTGTCTCTGTTGGTATCATTCCTAGCTGTTAGTCTCCACTAAATTACTAAATAGTGGTTGATTGCACTATTGTTTTCAATAATGCCCTTAAGCATAAACATATTTACAGTCTTATTCAATAATATGTTGGTCCCTTTGCAACAAAGGTGTAGTATTTGAGGCCAAATTATGGGACTTATTCCAAATCTAAAAGAGCTCTTCTTAGTTCTGTATCCCTCCTTATATCTGTTAAGTTTCTAGCTAATACACAATTTAGCTTGCTGCTTTTATGGAGCTACTAGCCTCCTCTTAATTGATTACCACCCAAATCTTCATTGTTTTCTTCAGTTACATTAGTTTTAAATTTCTGGGCTCTGTATCAGATAAAGTCAGTGTCCTTAGGAAGAACTACCGAGCTCTGTCTTCTTATGTATTGCCTCTTCTCCTGAACAAAATCTCTTTGCCACTCCCTCTGATTTGGGGTAGAGTCAGTGACCACCTTCCTCTCACAGTGCCACTGTTGCTGTATGAGCAGGGCACAGGGCAATTGTGGTAGCCTCTGGTCTTCTCAGCTTATCTCTGTTCACATGGAACCTATGCCCTATAAGGAACCTCAGCCTGTTGAATCAGGGTTAGAACTCCTGCCCTAGGAGTATAAATTGGGGCTGGGTAGATGAACAAAATCCTGAATCTCCCAGCTACTCTTGCCTAGAATAAAGTTTCAGCCAAATGGGCCTGGAGGGAGATGACAAATTTTGGCAATCTGCTCCTTCTGGGCAGATGCTGTACCCTTAGACTGGAGCTGTGTGTTCTTGGTTGCACCGCTCCTCCTTCCTCATAGCAGAGTTTTCTCCATGCTGACAGAGTGTTATCACGGGAGCCCCAAATCTGAGAGGGCATTCACACAATGTTTGCCTATTCTGAAAACTCACCCAGTATTTCAATAGGTAGAGACATCAGTTTATTAGACTTATGGGAGTCACTGACAGCAGCTGGCCAGCTGGATATCCACACTGCCACAGGGTTTATATAACAGTTATATAGTGAACAGATCAAAGTAGGGGTATAAATCATTTGCACGCTTACGTGCAGACCCTCACCCAGATCACATAACTCAGAGTGTGCAGAGATCTGGCTGAGTAGATAAGTTAATCTACTCCCTACTCTCCTTCACCTGAGTGTTTTAGCACCAATGTGCTAATTCATTTACTTAGGGTCCCTGCTCCCTCCAGCTCTGTTTGACTTAAAGGAGACATGCCTTTCCTTGGGTAACTACCTTGGCCAGGGGTAGTTTCCAGGGGTGGAGGGGGCGGATGGGGGGAAGGGCAACTCTGGTTTGCACAGGGAGGGGGAATAGGGCTATGTCCAGCATCTACCCTACTCAGGGAATGAGGATGGGAAAGAGCATGTCATGGACCAAACGACACAAACCCTCACTGTTCTTACTGTTATTTAGTGTATTTTCTTGAATTCTTTTTTTTTTTTTTTCATTTTCTGTATGTTCTTGGGACAATTTACAGAGAATAAAATTGCTGTTTTTTAATAATTTTTGCCAATTATGTTTGTTTCACTAGAGAGAAAGTATACAGAGATCTTTATGTCACCATTTCAGAATTGTCCTCCATCTACTAAAGTTTGCTTTTAATGTAATTTATTTCATTGTAATTTCACATAATTTGATTTGTAATAATGGCTGTATTTAACAACCAGCTTAAAAATTTCCTAAAAATTAACATTCTGTCTATGCTAGCCAGTATTAGCTAACTTGAGCACTGTGCTGGATTCAGTACAAAAGACATGCAAGGCACAAAGCATCTATTTTATATAGGCATCATTGCTTTTATATGAAAGGCAACCAACAATATCAACCAGAGCAAAATTATTCGGGGTTATTAGCCCAAATATATGTGTCTCTGTATCATCATAAAAATAAGCTTTAGCCTCTCATAAAATGCCCCATTTACACTCATTTTATTTTTAGAGATAAGCTTTCATTACAGTTACTGATTATATGAAGTTTGAAAAATTAGGTCACAACATCATAAAATTTTTTTATGATCTTTGTTGAGCCACTTTCTGCAGTTGATTGATAAACTCTATATATAGACACCAGAAAGTATAGATTTGATGTTTGTTATTCTCCAATGTATAATGTTCATAAACAGACAAGTTTGATTTTCAAATGTAATCATTTGATGGTAATAACCTTTGTGAAGCTTATATTCAAGGCCTTTCTGGATTTAACTTCTTTGGTTACTTTTTTATAAGCAACATTCAAATTGTGATCTTGAGAACAAAAGCACATTTTATATTCATTACTTTTCTAATAAATAACTGTTGTTGGAAACATCTAGAAACATTGTAAATGTCCTTTATCTATCATCTAATAAATAATGGGGAAAAACTTTACTAATATAAAACTTATTATAAGACAGTTTATAAAGACAAATTCTTCTTCCCTACTCTGGGAATGAGTAGTTGGCATAAGATCATCTCACTGATATCACCAGAGGCTTAACACGGCACCCAGAGGCTTTTGTGGCCCAAGCAAGTAGCAATTCCTGTTTTGTTTTGGTACAGAATTAGAAATCGGATGACTGAAGCCCATTTTGTGCTCCATGTGATGGGTTAACGCTAATTAATCATTGTGTAAACAAGAAGGGAGAGTCTTTCCTCAAAAGCAGTGACTAATTATCCATTTTCTTTTGTGCGTAATGTAGTAGATGTTCAAAATGTTCCTTTAGGCAGCCTAAACATCTTACATTATTCTTTTTTTTTTAATTTCATTTATTTTATTTTATTTTGTCGATATACAATGTGGTTGATTATTGTGGCCCTTTACCGAAACCTTCCTCCCTCCTCCATCTCCCTCCTCCCACCCAACAACAGTCCTTTCTGTTTGCTTGTCTTATCAACTTCAAAGAGTTGTAATTGTTGTTTCTTCCCCCCCCCCCGTTTTCTGTGTGTGTGTGTGTGTGTGTGAATTTATTTATTTATTTTTAGCTCCCACCAATAAGTGAGAACATGTGGTATTTCTCTTTCTGTGATTGACTACACTCTATGTTTTACAACATATTTGAACTGTGATGAAAATGTGCTCTTTATAATTTACTTGTTATTAAATGTTTTCCCTCACTAAATAGTGTGGAAGTGTACATTAATAGTAGAAGTAGTATTCCACAATCTTTCAATATGGATATAACTCTTATTTCATACTTAAATGAAAATATCATTCATTCCTCTAGAAGTTGGAATTTAATTAAATAGACAACTGTTCTGAATAGTGTTTAAAAATCTAAACCACTGAAAAATGCTAAATTGATATTACGCTGACACTGCAGTTTGGCTAAGCTTTAATTGTTAAATATGCAGAAGTGATTCACATGTTGCCATGATAGTGGCATTCAGTGAGCATTCTAATTATAAATGTAAAAATTTAACATAAGTCTGGTTCTAGTAAAACATTCCTTGCATATAACTTACTTCATATAACTAATACTGAACCCTTTAAAAATAAGTTCAGGAAGGTTTAATATGATGGAATACTGATTAGTAAGTGTGCTGAACAATACAAATATCTTTTGAAGATGCTTCACTTTTGCTGGGAGTCTTCCTTGAAAAATCTTGTAATAATTAGTTGCCAGCTTCCATCCATTTACCATCACATTAGACAAGTTATGGAGAATATTAGCATGTATATTTATCCACATAGAAGGCATAAAATATTAGCATGTACATTTATCCACATAAAGTATATTTTAAAATTGTTGCTTTAATTTTTCCAGGAACATTTATTTTAGCTTTTTAAAAGATTTTATTTCATACCAGCATTTGTTCTGCCTGTTGTGAAATTTTCACATATCACAAATATGATCAATAGTCACACACATTTACATTTATATTACTGGTATAATTTCATATAGTACTCTATTCATAATAATTTACTTATCAGTGAACATACAAGTTTATACCTAGACTGTTTATATTGCAGGTGAAAGATTTATTCTTTAATATATATCTACAACTGTACTATGTACTTTGTGGATACTCAATAAAGAATATTTAACTACAAGACTTTCATAAAGGTGTATATATTGCTGTATCTATTCAATTGTGTAAGAATCAGATGTGACAAAAGAGTAAGCTTATTTGATTTGTCACAGCTTTTAATAATGTCTTAGAGACAGTGAACATATAACCTATTGTAATGATGCATGCTGATTCATTAAAAAGATAATTTAATCCAGATACATAAGCATAAAATATTTTTCTAATAAAAATATGTCAATGCTTATATTTGTTTAAACGCTGATAAACGTTTTGCTTTTTTCAGAATTTGGGGGGTTTTTTGTAATTTGTTTTAGATTCAGTTGTGAATGGCATTTTATCCAACTGGTTCAAATGTGAGCATCATAAGCTATGAGGAAAACGTTCCCCAGTATCACTTTCATATTTCTTCATCAAAAAACCACACATTAGTACACTGTTATTTTGAAATAGAACCATATTTTACTGTTCAATAGCAGTTTAATCAGACAAGGCAGACATATACAATGCCAGTACAAAAATTACTAATTTTATATTGAAAAACAAACAGGCTTAAGCATGTAATAATCAAAATGTGCAATGATAAGTGTGTGACAGATATATGGCAAATGTACAAAATGAACAATTGTTTTTTAATTATCATTCCCTCTGTATAATGATGAGAATGACTCTATTATTTTACTTATATAATGTACTACAGACATGGAAAAGAGTTTTGTAACCATTATTTTGATGCTCAGGCAGATTTTCTCATCCTCTACCTTAAACTAAAAGATTGGCAATTATATGTTTTAATTAGTATTAAAATTTACTATATTTCTTTCTTCTTTGAGAGGACTATTTGTTCAGGTTTTCAGAGTTGAGAGGGGAAGAATTTCTTGTAATAGATAAAAGATAGTCACAGACAAATATATAAGCATTTCTTAAGACAGAACATTGATCTGTATTAGAATTATGATTTTCTAATTTTCTATATGAAGAACAAAAACAAAAACTGAGTTTGTTAAAATATCATCAGATTATTAGTCAGCCCAGGCTTCTATAATAAAATACCACAGTCTGTGTGGCTTAAACAACAGAAATTTATTTTCTCACAGTTGTGGAGGCTTGAACTCCAAGATCAAGGTGACAGTAGGGTTGCAACCTACATTAGGGAGGGCAATCTGTTTTACTCAGTCTGCCAATTTGAATGTTAATCATCAAAAACACCCTCACAGAAACACTCAGAATAATGTTTAACAAAATATATGGCCACTCAGCTATCTGGTCCAGTCAAGTTGAAACATTAAAATAACCATCACAGTCCCCTTACTTGAAGATCCATATGAATTTCAAGATGGAAATAGCAGAACATTAAATCAAACATGGACTTCTGAGACTACACAGGTCACATACTCATGAAAGCCAGCTCTGGGTCAGAATGATATATAGATATGCATTTGGTGTGTCATGGACATATTAAAGATAGTATGGTCAAAAGAAAACACTTGATATGCAGCCCTCCCCCACCACCAAAAAATAATAAAGCAAATTTATCCTTTCACAATTTTTCACAGCTTTGAAAATGGTACCATTATTGAGTTGTTTAGGCAAAAAATCTTGTAGACTTTCTTCAGTTTTCACTTTTTTTCATATACTTCATCTAATATATCTGCAAGCTCTATTGTTTATATTCAAAATATATCTTGGGCCAGTCCCATGGCTCACTCAGGAGAGTGCAACGCTGGTAGCGCCAAGGCCGCAGGTTCAAATCCTATATAGGGATGGCTGGTGCTCTCACTGGCTGAGTGTGGTGCGGACCACACTGTGCAGAGGGTTGCGATCTCCTTACAGGTCAGGAAAATATATATGTGTGTGTGTGTGTGTGTGTGTGTGTGTGTGTGTGTGTGTGTGTGTGTATCTTGAATTAGTTCACTTCTTTGTGTTTTCACTCCAAGAAACTTCTAAGTTTTAATCTACATCAATTTGAACCCAGGCTCTTGCATTAAACTTCTAACTGGTTGCCCTGTTGCTCCTCATGTCTCAGTAGGATGAATTCTCTACAGAACATCCAAAGATACTTTGTCTTTCTCGTCCATAGTAGAATAGAGATTTGAACCATACCCCAAAGACCTTATAAGACTTGGCCTTTGTCTAACTCTCGAATATTATCTTGCACAATCCCCTTTTTATCTCTCAATGTTTTGACTACATTTTTCTTCTTTCTTTCCCTAAAACACACTAAAGTCATCTCCACTATGGGATCCTTATGTTTGTTATGCCCTTTGTTTATACCGCTTTGTCCTTAAGCTTTGAAAAGCATACTTACTCTTGTCATTCAGATCTCAGGCTCAAATGACACATACTAAAAGTTATATATTCCCTGAGCATCCAAAAACAAAAAAACAAAAACAGAAGATGTCCTATTTTTCCACAAAACACACTCCAGAGTAATAGAAGAAGCATCTGATTTATGATAATAGGGAGGACTTGATCACACCTGTCTCAGTACTGGACAGATCATCTAGGCAACAAACCAACAGAAAAACAGTTAATCTATCAGGTGGAGAGAGCAAATCTATGGTTATTAGAGGGGGGAAAGGAAGGGGGAAGTGGGCAAGGGGAAAGAAGGAGGGGCAGGGAGAAGAGGAAGGAGGAGGGGGAGGGAGAGTGTGAAAGGGAGAGATTGGAATAAGTATGGCTTATAACAATCACTATGCTAATAAAAAATAAGAAAAAAAAAATAAAATAAAAAACTTTGTTAGTTTTTAAATATTTACACCCAGAGCCTGGGAAATAGTGTGTACTAGTAGTTTTTCAGTGGGTGAAAACAAAATTTGAGTACAGTATTAGTCCGTTTGTGTTGGTATAACAGAATACCTGAGACTGGGTAATTTATAAAGAAAAGAGGTTTATTTGACTTACGATTCTGGGACAGTTGCATCTGGCATGGGCCTCAGGCTGTTTCTACTCATGGCAGAAATGTGGCAGGCAGCCGGTGGATACAAGCAGATCACATGGCGAGAGGAATCAAGAGAGAGGAAGGAAGAGAGAGAGAGAAGGTGCCAGGGTCTTTTTCAGCAACGAGCTCTTGCGGGAACTAATAGAGTGAGAACTCACTCATTAACCCCCCTCCCCCAGGGAGAGCATTAATCCATTCATTAGGGATCTGTCTCCATAACTCAATCAGTTTCCAACACTGCCACATTGGAAATCAAATTTCCACATGAGTTTTGGAGGGGACAACACATCCAAACTCCATCAAGTACCTTTGTTTAAAGTGTTGGGAAAATGTACATCTCATCATAGGAAAAACAAAACCAGTGACATCAACCATAATAGTTATAGTAGTTAGAGTGCTATAAGTTGCTAAAACAAACAAACCAAAAGTATTCCTGTTTATGATACTGTAAAAATCAGATAATTTCTGTTGAAAAGATATTCTTCCACAAGGACATTCAAGGACTCAGATCTTTTACCTACTGTGGCCCTACCTTTCTATAAGTTTACAGAATCCTCTACATTCTGGAGGCAGAAAAGTAAAGAGCACAGTTTATCAAACTTTAGGAAGATTTTATATTCAGGCATGCAAGTGGTATATGACACTTCTGTTCAAATGCTGTTGGCTAATGCTCAGTCACATGACCATGCTCACTGTATGGGAAATTGGGAAATGTAGTCTAGCTCCATACCCAAAAATAAGAGAAAATGGAATGGATGAACGGCCAGTGAGTTTCTGGCACAATTTTCGAAAATAATAAAATATGAAGATTGCATAAATAAGCATTGACTCTATCTAATTTACCTCATATCAAAACTAACTTTTGGTAATGATGAAAGAATGTAAACTAATATGTACTTTGCTTATAAAAACAAATAAAAAATCAACATTTACTGAAGCAATACAAACTTAAAGAAAACACTCTTAATAGCAAACTAGAAATAAAATCAAACATCACATAATTGTATATTATTTATTAAAATTTGCTTTGCATTTTATAATTGAGTCTGCCTAATAAGATTGTAATATTTATAAACAGATGCTCAAATGTTGGCTCTGCTTTTTTCTTCTCATTAGTAAGAGGTCTCTTTATCTGAGAATATTTGCGTCATTCCAAGGAAAATATCTTATTTATCTGGGTTAAAATTGCTTCCACAAAAAACAGTGCTTTAATATAACAGACTCATATTCAACTGAGTTTCTAAAGCTTTTCTTGGTTAGTTTGAAATTTTTAAAAAGGCAGAAAGAATTACACAATGTAAGTATCTTTTACTTTGTAATACTCACACATTTTTCTCCATTCTTCAATCAAAACCACTATTACATCTATGTTTAATTTATATAAAATAATTGGCAGTACTTTTAGTTTCAAATTGTCCTTAAGTTAAAATTACAATTTGCTTTAACATAGATTAGAAAAAAGGCATTAATTTTAATTAAAAAATTTTGAGCTAGTTTTAATACAACCACATTCATATTATCAAACCAAAAAGTGGAATAGAGATTTGTTTGTTGTTTGTTTTTACTTTTATACTTTTTATTTTGAAAAACATTTTTAAGTTGCCAAAACATTGTAATAATATCAAGGCCATGAGAGTCAAGGAAAGAATGAGGAGCTATTTCAGATCAAAGGTACTAAAGAGACATGATAACTTAGTGCAACTTGTGATTTTGAATTGGATCCTTTTCCTTTAAGGGCATTATTGAGACAGTTAAAAAAACTGGAATAGGGTCTAAGGATTATATGGTAGTGAAGTATAAATATTAATTCCCTGATTTTAACCTTTATACTGTGATGTACATTGAAGTATTTGGGGGTGATGCAACATTACACTGTCGACTTATTTTCAAATAGTTCAGAAAGATAAATTCTTTATTCAGTGCTTGCTAGTTTTCCATAAATTGAAATGGTTTTAACATATAAAATGTTTTTGAAAGTATGAAGAAAAGAAGCTACAGTCTATATTCTAGCTTTGGCCATTTTACAATAATGTCCTTTGCAGCATGTTTTCTTCTATGAGTATAAGAGCCAGTCTAGGATTACATGGTCAATTCAAAAGGAAAATTAAAGGATTAGGTATTGCATTTAGTTGTCCTATCTCATTTGTCTCCTTTAATTTCCTAAAAAAATGTGAATGGTTTCTTAGGCTTTCTTTACCTTTCATGACATTGACTTTTTTAAAAAATTTAAAGTCAATTTATAAAAAATAAATTTAACACAAAGACTGAGATCTTTAATGAAAAAATAATTCTTAAAAATGAATTAGAAAAATCTAAGCAGAATTTGGTGAAGTACATGAGCAGAAAAGTTACACGCATCATAAGTACATTCTAAGATGTTGTTGGTGGGAGGAGGGGGAAAGGGGGTGGGGTTAAGGCTCTAGGCCCGGACCCCTGTCTCAGGACCTATGGGGCTTCTGACTTTATTGCTGGCCTGGTTGCAGTTGGCAGTGGGTGGGGCTGGAGCCCACAGCCCACCATAGTCTCAGCATCCTGGGGGCTTCTGGTTCTGGCTCTGTCATCATGGGCCTGGTTGTGGTCCAGTAGAGAAGAGATTTGTCTAAGTGATTTGAATTAGTCTTATTGAAGGAAAAGCCCTGGCCTGGGTGCAAAAATAAAACACACCAGGAGACAGGGGCTCAACCAAAGTGTATTAAGAAGGCAAAATGAACAAGCGGGCTGCCCTCTTGAGGGTGGGAACAGCAGCAGGGAGATTCGGGGTGGGTCTTTTATATCCAGTTAGACTGAGCTGGACTGTCCCAATTGGCTAAGAAGGAAGGGGAGGAAGCGAGCAGGGTTTAAGCTGAGTTGGGATTTTTCTATAGGTGGAGAAATTCACATGCATGTGAAGGGGATGTGGTGGTGAGGAAGAAGGGGGAGGGGTTTTTATGTGATTCTCAGAAAATGTGCTGTTATAGGGACCTGAAACTCTCCACAGCCATTTTGCGTGTTCCTCCCGACTGGCTGCCGCCATCTTAGACATTGGCTAAAACATAATTGCCTAACATTCCCCCCTCTTTGGTTTAGATAGTAAAACAGGCATCACTATCATCTCTGGCTACTTCCTGCTGAATGAGCGACATCATAGGGGTTGTCGGAAGTGGGCACGTGGGAGTAGGAGTGGAGCAGAAGCTGGTTGATGGATACCCTAGACACCTATCAAATTCATTCCCAAGGATTGGGGATGGTAAGGGATGTGGAGTCTCCAGGTGATGTTTAGTCTTTCAGAGACCGGCTGGATGACACTGGAGGTGAAGGCTGGGCTATTGTCAGATTGTAGGGTCTATGGGAGGCCAAACCTTGGGATGATATGTTTAATGAGTATAGCAGCTACCACGTCCACTGTTTCTCGAGGTGTGGGGTAAGCCTCAATCCATCCTGTAAAGGTGTCCACCAAAGTTAGTAAGTAATGATAGGTTTTGTGATGTGGCATGTGGGTGAAATCAAGCTGCCAGTCCTCCCCCAATGATGGCCTCAGAGTTGATGGTTAGGTCCTACCCTGCAAATTTCCCCTTAAAAGTTAATGGCAGAACAGCTGTTGCAAGACAGATGGACCTCCTCAATGAGCTTTCGAAGGTGTGGGTTATGGAAAAGGGGAGTTAGGAACCAATATAAAGCTTTTGGGCCAATGTGGAGGGATTAGCAGACATCTGTAATGATGTTGAGGGCTAGGTGGCCCAGGAGGGTGACCTTATCTTGGATAAAAATCCAACCCTTGTTGTAAAGTTGCTTCAGTTTCTTTTGTATTCTGGATATTAATCCTTTGCTAGATGTGTATTTTGCAAACATTTTCTCCCACTCTGTTGGTTGTCTTTTAACTCTGTTAATTGTTTCTTTTGCTTTGCAGAGCTTTTTAGCTTGATATAATGTTATTTGTTTATTTTTCCTTTGTTTGCCCGTGCTTTGGGGGTCATATTCATGAAGTAGTGCCCAGTCCTACTTCCTGAAGTATCTCTCCTATGTTTTCTTTGAGTAGTTTTATTGTTTCAGGGTGTATATCCATTTAATCCATTTTGAGTTGATTTTGGTATATGGTGAGAGGTATAGGTCTAGTTTCATTCTCCTGTATGTGGATATCCAGTTATTCCAGCACCATTTGCAGAAGAGGCAGTCTCTTCCCCAGTGTATAGGCTTGGTGCCTTTGTCAAAGATCAGATGTCTGTAGATGTGTGGGTTGATTTCTGGATTCTCTATTCTATTCCATTGAAAAAGGGACTCTCATACATTGTTGATGGGACTGCCAAATGTTGCAGCCTCTATGGAAAATGGTATGGAGGTTCCTCAATTGCACATAGATCTACTATATGACCCAGCTATCCCACTGCTGGGAATATACCCAGAGGAATTGAAATCATCAAGTCAAAAGTATACCTGTTCTCCAATGTTCATTGCAGCACTCTTTACAATAGCTGAGTTGGAACCAGCCCAAATGCCCATCATCAGATGAGTGGATATGGAAAATTTGATATATCTGCATAATGGAATACTACTCTGCTATAAAAAGAATGAAATACTGACATTTGCAACAACATGGATGGACCTAGAGATAATTATATTAAGTGAAACTAGTCAGGCACAGAAAGAGAAATATCACATGTTCTCACTTATTTGTGGGAGCTAAAAATAAATAAATAAATACACAAACAGCCTGGGGGGTGGGAAGAAGACACAACAATTACAATTCCTTGAAGTTGATACAACAAGCAAACAGAAAGGAGATTGTTGGGAGGGAGGGGGAGTAGGAGGAGGGAGGAAGGTTTCAGTAATGGGCCACAATAATCAACCACATTGTATATTGATGAAATAAAATAAAACTAAAAAAAAAAAAAAAATCCAACACATGTCTTTGATAATTCCCCCCAACCACTTGAGGGTCTGAGTTTCTTTTTCAGTATACGAGGGGGAATGGGGTGTTTTGAGGAAAAGGAGAGGCATTGGGGCGGAGCCTAGAGCCATAGCCTGGGCTGTGGAATTGGCTTTTTTGTTGCCTTTAGATATTGGGTCTTTAGAGGACTGGTGGCCATGGCAGTGAATGATGGCCACTTTAGTTGGGAGGCTAAGGGCCTCGAGTAGCTGTGAGATGAGGGGCCCATTGATGATTGGGGTCCCTTTAGTAATGAGGAATCCTTCTTCTTGCCAGAGGACAGAATGGGTATGGGTGATGAGGAAAGCATATCTGGAATCTGTGTATATAGTGACCCATTGTCCCTCGGACAGGTGGAAGGCCTGAGTGAGGGCTATCAGCTCTGCCTCTGAGAGGTTATTCCAAGGGGAAGGGGTACAGCCTCTAAGGTGGCATCTAGAGTAATGACAGCATAGGCTGTATGCCTTTGGCCATCTAGGGCAATGAAAGAACTACCATTTATGAAGCACGTGGTCAGGATTAGATAGAGGCTGGGCAGAGAGCCCTGGATGTGAGGGAATAAAGTCCTCTAAAAGTTGAGGACAGGAATGCAAAGGGTCAGGAGTAGTGGAGGGAGTAGGCAGAAGGGTTGTTGGGTTTAAGCTGGGGGAGGTGGATAAAGAAATCTGGAGATTTTCGATGAAAAGGAGGTAGTACAATCGGATTATGGAAGGAGTCAAATGGGTGAGGGATTTGTGGCAGAGCAAGTCCCCCAAGCAATGGGAAGAAAAAACAGTGAGGGGTTGGCCCAAAGTAAGCTTGGGAGCTTCCTAGGTCAGGGAGGCAGCAGCTGCTAATGCCCTGAGACATGGCTTCCATCCCTGGACCATGACATGTAGCTGTTTTGTTAGGTATGCCACTGCCCGATAGGCCAGTCCTGCAGGCTGGGCCAGCAGGCCAATAGCCAAGCCAGAACACTCATCTCTAAATAGATGAAAGGGCTTTGAAGGGTCCAGGAGAGCCAGAGTGGGTCCTGCTATGAGTCAATCCCATAGCCTAAGGAAAGGGTGTTTAACAGTGGTGGTGTCAGTTAATGGTCCCTGCAGGGTGTCCTTAGCTGCCTTGTATAAGGGTCGTGTTAGGAGGGTGATGTTGGGGATCCACTGTCGGAAGAAACCCACAAGGCCCAGAAAGGAGAAGATGTCATTGGCACTCTGGGGAGGTTAGAGATCCAAGACGAGGCAGATACGGTCCCCTCTAAGAGACTTGGAAGTGGGATTTAGGGATATGCCTAGGTAAGTAACTGTGGGGGTGCAAAGTTGAGCCTTGGAAGGAGTGACCCAATAACCCCTAGACCCAAGGAAATTGAGAAGGGTGGCAGTATCCTCTTGGGAAGAGGATAATGAGGGGCTGCAAAGAAGGAGGTCATCCACATAATGGAGGAGGGTGCTGTACTTTAGAGTGCAGAGACTAAGATTTTTGGCTAAAATCTAGCTGAAAAGATGGGGACTATCTCAAAAGCCTTGTGGCAAAACAGGTCAGGTAAGTTGTTGTGAAGTATGTGTGTCAGGGTCCTCCCGAGTGAAGGCAAAAAGGAAATAAGAATCTGGATGAAGGGGGACGGGGCAGGAGGGAATTATTAGGAAAAGAATGAGAGAAGGAGAAGAGGTGCCATCAATTCCCATGACCACCACTGGGGAGGGGAATCTGGTGCCCAAGTAGGAAGGCAGAACAGAGTAGATAGCCCCTGTGTTCTACAGGAATGAAATAGACTTACCCTCTACCTGGAGCATGACCCTGGGCTCAGCAAGGGTGACAGGGGTTTCTGAGTTTGGGCCCTGTCAGTCATCATCCAGGCCAAGGAGCTGGAAGGCAGGACTTACCAACTTGGAGTTTCCTCTGCATGGAGGCACCGGGGACCCTCTGATGCAGGGGCAGTCAGACCTTCAGTGGCCCATCCTCTGGCATTGAGGACAAGGGCACGTTGGTTCCTTTGGATTTGGACATTGGCAGGCCCAGTGTCCATCGGCACCACACTTGAAGCAGGCCCTGGGGGAGGGTGCTGGGTTACCCCTTTCCATTGGGTCCCGGAGCCAGCCGGCCACAGGGCTGCTACCAAGGCTTGGGTTTGGAGTTGGACCTTCTGCTGGACCCGGGCTTGTCTTTTAAATTTGGCCATTTCCTCCTGGGCAATAAAAACTTTAAATGCCATTCTCACTAGGTCGAGAATGGGAGTTTGAGGGTGGGAATGATTGA
Source organism: Galeopterus variegatus (assembly GCF_000696425.1). NCBI lineage: Eukaryota > Metazoa > Chordata > Mammalia > Dermoptera > Cynocephalidae > Galeopterus > Galeopterus variegatus. The sequence goes on from NW_007727507.1 coordinate 146,037, forward strand.
AAAAGAAAATGGGGGGCTAGGAGAATAGCTTCTGCCAGGGTAGAGGGTTTAAAAATTTAGGGGTGCTTAGGGCCGATGGAGCTGATGTGAAAAGAAGGGGGGTGTCTGAGTAAGGAGGGCTTTGAAATGGGTGGGTAGGATGGTTGGCAATGGCAGGGCAGACAAGTGGGGCTGATAGGGGAAGGGACGTGAGCACACCAGGGGCAAGGCTGCCATGGGAGCCATATCAGAAACAAGTAGGAAGTCAGAGAAACAGGTAGAGGGTCGGGAGGAACAGGTCAAACAGATGGGAAATCAAAGTTGGGCTCCAGGAGCTCAAAGGAGGAGGAGGAATTTAAAGTTGAATTCAGAAAGGAGAAGCCAGTTAATTCAAAATGAAACCCAGTCTGGTTCCAAAACGGAAGTAAAAAAGGGTCAGGAGAGAAGTTGGAGGGAGGAGAAGCAGATGAGAAGTTAAGGTTGAGCTCCAGGAGTTCAGAAATGTGAGTAGAACTCCAGGAGTTCAAGAAGGAGAGGCCGGTCCACTTAAAATGAATTTAGATTGGGCAGTTTCCGTAATTCCTGTTGGGCAGCCACCAGAAAAAAGGCTCAAAACAGGTAAAGACAAGGGACGTAACCATGGATCCTGGCTAAGACAAAGAAGAAGAGAGAAAGGGAAAAAGAAAGTAAAAAATTTGGTCTGATCCAGGTGGGGGAACTTAAAAGACAAGAGTGGGGGAGAAACCAGCAAGCACATGTAAACTAAATGTAAAACAGGTAATGGATAAAGGGAGCTCCAGGAACTCAGGAGACAAGGACAGAGCAGTTACAGTTGACCAAAGGCAAAACAGGCAGTGAGTAAAAAGGGGGTAACACATAGTGGATAAAGGGAGCTCCAGGAGCTCCAGAAAAAAGAATGAAGTGGTTAAAAGCAAGACCAAAAAGGGGAAAGGGACCTCTGGGTGCCAGGAGTGGAGCAGCCACAGCTGAGCTAAGAACTTGGAAGACAGAGGGTACAGGAAAAAAGGACAGGAGGGGGAGAAACAGTTGCTGGCCCCCGAGCTGGCGGGCTGGCCAGGTTTTCAGGGGATTTGGACAGAGGAGAAGGGGGGAAGGATTCGGGGGTTTTGGGAGCATACAGAGCCGGTGTGGTTTGAGAGAGGAAGTCTGGTTCCAAAATGAAAGTAAAAAGGGATAAGAGCCTAACAATGGCTGTAAAAATGGAGGGAAGAAAAGAAGCAGATGAAAAGGTAAAATTGTGATTAACGCTTATTCATCTGGTGTTATAGTTGCCTGTGGCTGGCAAGCAAAGCTTGGACATAAGGAATTTTGGCCCATTTTCCCAATTGCTTGCAAAAGTTGTATAAGTCCTGTAGAATGTCAGGATTGAGGGAACCAAAGGGAGGCCACTTGTTTTGATTATCTAAGTTATAGTTGGGCCATTCCTGAGTGGAGAGTTTAATGAGTCATTTTGGCTTGATGTTTGGGGTTAAGCCCAAGTGTGAAGGTTAGTTAGGAGACATTTCAGAGGGGAGTCAGCTGGGAGAGAGGAGGCACCACCCCCATGAGAATGGAGAAGGAAGTACCGGCTCCAAAGGGGTGTCCCTGCTTCGGTTGGGGTACCAAGAAATCTCAAACTGCAGAAGCGGTTGTCACTGGTTTCCTGGTGTTTGAGGGATCCAAAAGGGCCATAGAGCTGAGGGGCACTCAGCGCCAGGACTTGTGAATGCCTATTGGGAGAAATAAAAATTCCACAGTGAATGAGAGGGAGTGGGAAAGGGTAACCTCTTCTCTCCTTGGTCGAGTCCGAGAGACACAGAGAGAGAGAGAGAGAGAGAGAGAGAGAGAGAGAGAGAGAGAGAGAGAGAGGTGAAAGCAGTAATCCAAAGACTCACCAATAAGACTGGTGTTGTATGAACCGGTGGTGATTGGGAAGAAGGGCCAGGCTGAGTGTCGTCACTGGTATGGGCTCTGGGCCATGGGCAGAGAAACAGATGGGGGTCCCACTAGGAGTGGTGAAACCCCATCTAGTCACGGCACCAATGAAAGGAAAAGCCCTGGCCTGAGCGTGAAAATAAAACACACCAGGAGACAGGGACTCAACCAAAGTGTACTAGGCAGGCAAAATGAGCAAGTGGGCTGCCCTCTGGGAAGTGGGAGCAGCAGCAGGGAGAGTCGGGCTGAGCCTTTTATATCCAGTTAGGCTGAGCTGGACTGTTCCTATTGGCTAAGAAGGAAGGGGAGGGAAGCAAATGGGGTTTAAGTTGAATTGGGATTTTTCTATAGGTGGAGAAATTCACGTGAACTGGAAGTGGATGTGGTGGTGAAGAAGATGGGGGAGGTTCTTCTTTTCGTGTGATTCTCAGAAAACGTCCTGTTCTAGGGACCTGAAACTCTCTGCAGCCATTTTGGGTGTTCTTCCTGTCCTCCCACTGCCATCTTAGACATTGGCTAAAACATAATTGCATAACACTTATTACATTTCAGTTAATAATTTTCTTTTGAATAGAATTATGTACTTCTGATAAAACCTGCACTTCCATGAGCTTATTTGTCATTCCTATTTTACACCTGGAGAAATTGAGAGATAGCTAAGTGACATAGCTTGTAGAACACACTGTTTTATTACCTCAAGTTGTTTATACATATTCTTATTTCTGCCTAGAATATTCTGCTCACTTTTCACAAGATCAATTCTTTTTATCAGTTCACAGTTTCAATTCACCATTCTTCACTGACTATCCCATACAAATAATTTCGATTATTAACTATTATAATTACCTGTTTATTTCCTAATATATATATATATATCTTATCCCAGTTTCTAATTTTGTTGTTTGGTTTATAGTCTAGTGATTGTCTACTCTACAGTGCTTTAAGCTACATGATACCAACTTTATTATTTGTTTTGTTCACTACTTTATCTTCAGTTCCTTTTATAATATCTGTGTATAGTAAATGCCAAAATCTTTTTTTTTGTTTGTTTGTTTTGGTTATTTAGAGTTATCTTTTACTACTCTCTTTTTTCTGGTTCTTCTTCCTCATAAATTGATGTTCTTGTAATACTTAAAAAAAACTGAAGTACAAATATAAATGTGTTAATAAAAAGATTTTATCTTTGTAAGGGGTGGCAAATGTCACTGACAAATGAAACGTAATACAGTTCAGCAGCAGAAAAGTGATTGCAATAAAGCAGAAAATATAAAGAAAGTCCTTGGAAAACTGTACAAAAACCATAAATATCAGTGATAATTGAAGGGATTTATAAACTTTAGATAACAAAGAAATATTTTGTTTTATTACATTATTTCTATATGTGTTACTCAAAATCAGACTTATTTGCCTCGTACGCTTAGCAATTTGATAGACTTCAGCAGTAACTAAAATTTAAGGCAAATTTAAAGCCAAGAGAAAAATGGTGTCACTAGGAACAAGAGTGGTGGGTATACAGTGAATCAAAAGACAAATGAAATCCTTATAAGGAGAAGAAAATTGCAGGCCTTGATTGAATCTTATTCAATTGCATTTCATTTGTGATGGGGCATTGTAAATTGATAAAAGTAATTTTTTTTTCTTTTTGTCTTTTTTCGTGTCCGGCAACGGATCGCAACCCTCAGTGTCGCGCCCGTACCGGGCCGGGACCGCCAATGGGATCGCAACCCTCA
>NW_007727507.1:149690-173559 GCF_000696425.1 Galeopterus variegatus
TTTTTTTTTTTTTTTTTTCTTTTTGTCTTTTTTCGTGTCCGTCAACGGATCGCAACCCTCAGTGTTGCGCCCGTACCGGGCCGGGACCGCCAATGGGATCGCAACCCTCGGTGTTGGGCCCGCACCTCGCTCAGCCAATGAGCGGCCGGTCTGTATGTGGGATCCGAACCCTCAGCGGGAGCGCCACTGCGCTCCCAAGCTGCGCACTGTAGCAGTGCACCACCGGGCCGGCCCTTTTTTTTTTTTTTTTGATAAAAGTAATTTTAACACTTAATATACATGATGGAGTTTGGATGTGTTGTCCCCTCCAAAACTCATGTGGAAAATTTATCCCCAATTTGTAAGTGTTGGAAACTGATTGAGTCATGGGGGCAGATCCTTTATGAACGGATTAATGCTCTCCCTGGGGGAGGAGGGGAGTAATGAGTGAGTTCTTGCTCTATTAGTTCCCATGAGAGCTTGTTGTTTATAGGACCCTAGAACCTCCTCTCTCTCTTGCTTCCTCTCGCCATGTGATCTGCTTGTGCCCACCCGCTGCCTGCCACTTTCCACCACAAGTAGAAGCAGCCTAAGGCCTGTGCCAGATACAACTGACCCAGAATTGTAGGCCAAATAAACCTCTTTTACTTATAAATTACCCAGTCTCAGATAGTTCTGTTATAGCAACACAAAACTGACTAATACAATACATATTATTCCAAGCATATGTCAAGTTGTTTTTGTCTTATTTTGGATGCTTATTTTATCTCTAATGATATGTAGTTTGCAAGGAATGTATTTTGAATAGTAATGGGAATATGTAGCATTATGTATACCATTGGCTCATCTACCAATAAAATTTAAAAAAGGAATAAAACAAAAGGAAAACATCATCTTTGCTGCCCCTGGTTTAGAAGAATGTTGTGAAAATTGAGAAGATTCTTCTACTTCATACTTAAGAATATTTGACTTTCAAACTTCTTCAGTCTCTGAGTAACTGATACCTTGCTAGTGCTGTCATATGAAAAATTTCGGAGACTGGAGGTAACATATTGGATTTTATCTTTTTGAGTCATCTAAACAACATTGCTACAAAATCAATTAGAATGAATCAGGAAAATCTATTGAAACATTAATTAGTGTCTTCTTATCTTTGTTTGAAGGAATAAGAGATAGTCTCCCCTCCTCCATATCAGATATTTCTTACCTTGGGAAATTAAGAATATTGTACTACGGGTTGAAAAGTCCAAAATGGAGGAAGGAGGGTTAAGGAACTGATTTTTATAAGGTTTTACAAGTACCAGGATTGAATCCTCCATTTACCCAGGAATCTGGGAAAGTAGCCAGTCCTTAAATGGGATAGAAGATGCAATTTACTAAGAAGGCTTCTCAGTAAAATCCAAGTCTCCCTGCCATGACAAAGAGTCCCATGGAAACACAGGCAATCACATGGCAAGACTGGCAGGAGTGCTTATTAACATGCTCACTTGCTCTTCTTATAAATCCACCAGTTCACACCCATGATAACCCATTAAACCATTATTCCATGAATGGGTAGTCCTCATGATTCAAAAACCTCTTAAGGGCCTCACTTCTCACCATATTGAGAATCAAGCTCTCATTTGAGCTTTGGAAGGGATAAACATTCAGGCCATAGCATTAGGTGTGCTCATTTCTACTTTGAAGTCATAGCTGCTTAGGTTTTTCAATGAAGTGAAATAATAAATTTATACAACTGACTTCCATTTTAATCTAATAAATATCTAACTATTTTTCTTTGCTTTTTATCCATTCCATATTTGGATCTTTTTTCTACCATATAGTGATCACAGGTCTCAAAAATATTAATATATTTATTAATTTTCTTGAACTCATGTACATGCATACTAATTTCTGAACTACAGCACTGACAAAATTAACAGGGAAAAACCTGAGTAAAATTCAAGTTTTCTCTTGAGTTTCTTTTCTCTCTGAAACCAATCCTACTGATGGTGCATGGCCAAAGTATATTGTTCATTATTTATTTGAAATAAATTATGTCCTTTTGTGTTATTATGCTATTAATTAGGTTTATTTGTTTCTGTGTATATTTAATTTTAGCTTGTTTTCTCATCCTTGCCAATTTAATTCTGTTTTTTGAATATCCAAAATATTTGTATGATGAAAATGGAAACTGTGTAAATTGAATACCATGAGACATCTCACTACCATCTCTATGTATCCATCTTTTCAACCTCACTCCCTGTAAGCAACACATTCGATGAGTTCCTGATATATCTTTATTGTCTCCATTTGCAAAAATAACATCTTTTACACACATACATGTACACACACAGAGGCACATGTGTGTATCTAACTCTATATCTATTTTCATATTTATTTCTTCTCTTTCCTATACAAAAGATAGCATGCTCTTTTGCATCTTGTTTTCTTTTCACTTAACAATATATTCTGAAAATTAACACCATATAAATTTATAGAGACCTTCCTTTTTCTTTTATTAGAACTTCGATTACTGTATTGTACCATTGAACTATAGTTTATTCAGCAATTTTTCTATGGATGAACATTTAAATTATTTTTGAATACTTTGCTATTAATAACAATGCCACATTAAATGATCTCTTGGAAATTTATTTTTCATGATCTGTGATAAAGGATCAAGCTGTGGAAGTTAAGGGTATGAAATGGAGAGATTTACCTCTTCAAAAGAATACATTTACATTTTCAAAAGAGCATAAAAGCAGGAGAGGAAGAAACATTCAAGGGAGTTGTAAAGATGGAGTTTTTTTTTTTTTTCTTATCTTCTCCCAGAAGCGTTTATTTACATTCCTAATGATAAAAAGGCAGCCTGCTCCTAATAATTTGTTTACATTGGGAAGATAAGTTTCTCACAAACCTAAATCCTCAGCCCCAAAAGCCACAGCAGCTGAGTGTCCTCCTTCCCCTCTCCTACCTCTGTATGAGGTAGCAGGAACAGAAGGCATAGTCAGAGTCCATGTCCCTATATCCTTTAATGATATGTCCTAAATTGAAAAATGATTGGGCTCCATTACCGTGGACACTTCTTGATATATTAAAGAGTTCCAGCATCTCACTCAGTCCTATGACCTTACATAGCATGATATTTATGTCATTCTTTCCTCTTCCTTCACCCCAGAAGAGAAGCAGTAAGTCTGGATGGTGCTGGAGTAGGACTGAAGCCATGTTGGGACTCAAAGCTGCCCGGGCTGCGGGGGGGGGGGGGGATATTATTAAAGGGACAGTTTTTTTTTCTCTCCACTCTTTCTTCCCATTCCCTGACTTTCTTATCTCACTACTAAGTAGGAAAACAAGGCTGAAAAGCTAATTACTTCTTTGCAAAGCTAACAGTTATTTCTTTGAGATTTGTAGAGTTTTTAGAAATGATCAAGGACAAAAGACTGTAGCTGACTTTGGGCATGAGCCAAGTACACCAGTGCAAATCAAAATCTTGCACTGTCCTGAGATAACAGTGAAGATGAGAACAGAAACCAGGTGAGGCCTTGGCAAGATCTTATACCTGCCCCATAGAAACGGACCACTCATAACTCACATTTGCTCTCCTGCTTTTCACTTCCCACATTCCATTCCCTCTAGTCTTCCTTTAAAAATCCCTCAGTAAATGTAAATCTTTGAGATGGAATAGTCTACCATCTCCTTCAGCTGAATACATCTGCTATTCTAACACCAACTGTTTGACTTCTGAGTTTTTTTCTTTCCTTTTCAAGGGAGCAGGCAGCCAGACCTGAGTCTGGTAACAATGGCAGCCCAATATCATAAACAGACCCCTGAACAGTATGCTGTGGGCCCCATGGTTGTACTGTGAGCCAAGCCCAACTGGGATTATCAAATTGGCTCTCCTGACTACATAAAGAGGGGTCACATGCTTTCTCACCTCATTGAAAGCATGAAAAAGGCCTCTATTAAGCCTATCAGTTATAATAAGATTAAGGAGATCACCCAAGATCTAAATGAAAATCCAGCCCTTTTCATTTCACGCCTTATGGAGGTCATCCTAAAATATAATAATATTGATATAGACTCAGAAGAGGGCAAATTCTTTTTACACAAACACTTTATATCTTAGTCTGCTCCCAACATTTGCACAAAAGCCTCCAAAAACTAGAGGGCAGACCTAATATCCCCCCAAAAAAGACCTTGTAAAATTGGCTTTCAAAGTTTTTCATAACAGAGAGGAGGAATCAAAGGCCTTAACTAAAATGTGATAAGATAAAATACTAGCTACTTGACACAGGTATCCAGGGGAGCCAGAAATCAAAAATTTCTCCAAGAAAATGACCAACTGTTCCACCAAGTAACTGCTTCAAGTGTGGTAAGCTTGGAAACTGGACAAGTGTCTGCCCAAACCTGAGGCCAACAGAAGGGCCCTGTCCCCCATGTGGTGAAAAGGGACATTGGAAGGTTGACTGTAGTAAAAAAGTCTCTGGACCTGCTCCAGTCTCTCCAGAAATCCCCACTGAGCCCAGTTTGACCTTTCTTACCCATCAGACTCCTGGTCTTTCTCTCTGTATGGAATCCAGTTGAACAACAATAACAAATCATTTAATGTTTGTCTCTTTTTCCAAAGATTGATTAGTAGAATGAAAAGGATTTGTATGACTAGATTTTAGTATAGAAACTCTGTTTTTGTTTTTGTTTTTTTAATATATTTTCTTTTAGAACTCCATTTCTCTGTGTGGATTTTTGCTTCTCTCCAAAGAAATTATTTAGTTGACTGAAACCTTTTTCTTAAACCTCTATGTACTTTGCTAATAAGCATTTCCACCAATGACTGTGGGTCCTCATGAGAAATGCAGCCATCATGTGTCAACCAGACCTCATTTTGGGTCTGCTGTCTTTCTCCTAAAACCACAAAAGTTGAATAGCTTTGGCTGTATTTGTTCATTGGCTCAGCACTTAACTCAGTAACCCAGTTGAGAAACAAAAACTACATTAAAAGTGACCTGTTTAACTAGATGGTCTCAAATACAATTCTCTGGGAGCCAACTGGTTATTTTGAACAGACTTCTAAATTTTCTTCTAGGCTCAACCATGTATTTCTTCATAAAATCCTATGGTAGAGTTCTATGATTTTATTTGATCTTGGCATCCATTTTCTAAAAAAGAAAAAATCTTTCTCTGTGTCTCCTGACACACAAATTCCTTAGAAAGGATTGCATTCTTTGCTTTACAATGTAAATTTGTTATCTTGTTTTCTCTAAAACAGAATGAGGCCCTACAGATAAGTTTTGACCTTTTTTTTAGAAACATAATTTAAAATCAGCCATCCTTTTACTAAACTAGTGAGTGTTCTATTTTATCTGTCTCAGTATTAACATTTTAAACAAAACCTATAAGATCTTCATTTGTTCTCTCTATATGTATGTTCTCTATAGATATGTCTTCATTCTCTATATATGTATGTAAGCTGTATGTTATGTCTACATGTTCATGTCTATGCTATATGTGTGTTTGTATTGTCTGCATGGTACCAAATCAGCTTATAAATAATGCATGTTCATTGTGAAAATAAAAATAAATACTTTTCAAGTTCACCTGTATTTAGTTTTTTAAAAATTGTTGATAAAATGTTTTCAGAATTTGATTTAAATATTTTTGCCTAGATTTGTCTCTTGGTCATCACATTTTGTGGTGTGTTTGATACTTACTTAATGTGTTTAAGAACTAAAAGTGTATGAGATTTAGCTGTTGGGCTTTCCCCAAAGTCCTGCACATTTTTGTTGTTAGCTTGTCTTTGATATTAAGCCTCTGAATTCTGGGGTCTAAATAGGGGGCCATGGTGAGGTCAAAGGACATAATATGTCCACAGCACATAGGCAATCAGATAAAGGGCACAACCGAATACAGTCTCCTCCTTATCTCAGCTCTTCCTCCTGGCCATGCTGGGAGAGACAGAACACACTTTGCTAATTTCCTACTCAGAGTACAATTCAGCGGCTTCTTTATTCTCAATATTTTTAACAAATTGTCAGTAGGACCCAAAACTTGGCCAAACTGAGGCTCCATCTCTTGTGAAATTATATATGGTATTGTGTTTTTTCTTTTGGAAGAACTAGAAATTATGTCATAATAGCTGCCACTATTTTGTGATGTTAATAGTCATTGATGATCGATGTTTAGAGTCATTAATTTATTGGGTATTTCAAAATGAGGATCTCCTAACTATATAAACTTAGTTTTATTTATTAGTTATGGCAAAAGACAAGATTACAAGAAATATTCAGAAATCTATTGGCTTATTTAGAGATTTTAGAATTGGGCATCATTTGATTCTAAAAAATTAGAATGGGTGCTCTGCAGGGCATTACAGAATAGTTGGTTTTAGTAAGGTGGTAACAAGAAAACAGAACAATAAGAAAAAGAATATTGGTTAACATGAGGTTACTAAAGGTCACTTTTCCTGTAAGGGTTAAAACTGAGAGGACTTTCTTATTATACCCACTAAAGTAGACTAGGCTTTATGATTGGTTTCTGCATGTCTTTAGTTTTAAGAAAAACTGATTGATTTGGGCATTAACCTGATTCATTTAGCATAAGGGACTCTGTGGGGAAAATAGAATAATTTAGTCAGGCTCCTTCGGCTCATGTCTCCTTGAGGGTCAAGTAGCACATTTCTTGTAAACAAGTTGTGTGTGAGTGGAGTTAGTGCACATGATCACCAATGTATCTTTTTAGTTTTCTGCTATTGTGTGCTCTGCAGTTTGTGAAGCAGAAGCTGGCTGGCAGAGCTCACATCTAAAAATAGAGTATGTTTACTCTGCTAGCAACTGCTCAGTTTTTCTTTGGACTTTGCCAGCAGCAATTGAGTTTTTGAGTTTCTCCTTTGGACTGTTTAGCTACTAGATGTGTATGTGCTGAATAAAGACTATGTCTTCTTCAACCAAGGCTCCAAGGACCTATTTGCCAGTTACCTAGCTCATAGACTTGCATGTAAAGGGTTTGTGAACAGGCTTGAGGGGTCTGTGAGCTCCAGACCCTAGGCCTAGCTCTACAATTGGCATAGTTGGAGCAGGATTCTAAGCAGGTACTCCTCCTCCTTGGAGAAGGAGGAAATGTGGCTACTTTTGGACATGCTGTGCCCTGTGGTCACTTTCCTGTTGACTGAGATCTGGCTGCTGCTCACTGCACTGCAAGTCATCATAGACCAGGCACTGCAGTGGAAAACCCCTCGGGAGGGGGAGGAAATTTGGCTGTCCTTGAGCCTGTGGTGCCCAGTGGCCACTTTTCTGCTGACCAGAGCCTGGCTGCTCCTCACTCTGCTGCAAACTGATCAAGATTTGAAGCAGAAAGCAGAGTTGTTGGCAGACGACGTGCAGCTACTGGAAGATCTGAAGCAGAGCAGAGTTGTTGGAAGCACAAAAGAATGTCCTGGAGGATGACATGCAGTGACTGGCCACTCCAGCTTCTCACACCAGGGAAGAGAACAAACCCAGTGGTGATTTGGTGGAGACCGTGCATCTCCAGGCATGACCTAGGGGTGGATAGTGTGGTATGCTCTGGTGAGGAGATGGAAAAATTAGCCTCCATCACCATACACCCATCTCTGAGGCAGCAGCTACAGAATAGCTGCAGATATACCAAGGGCCAGGTAATCACTTCTTAATGGAATGGGTGAGTGCAGCTGGACCAACCATGTGGGCAAATGCTGGAGAACTGCCCAAGATTGTTAGTAAATGGCAAACGTATGCTGAGTTGGTCCAAATAATTTGAGAGCTGGGGATGTGGCAGTCCATGTTTAATGTGAACACTCATGGCCCTGATGATGAAAACTTTACAGGCAGCATGAAAGACATAATGCTGAAAAATGCCCCATCAGTGTCCTTTGGGTCACTGATGGCCATCCTGGTCCTATACATTGGTCACCCTATACATGAGGTAATGATCATGATAGCCAGCTTGGGTGAAGTAGAGGATAGGAGACAAGAAAAAGGGGTCTGAAAGGTGGTTAAGACCAACCCCCCAAGAAATACTTGGGATTTTATCCCAAAGGGACCAAGCAAGACTAGCCATAAGCAGATATGGCTTGACTTGCTTGCAACAGGATTTGACATGAAGAAAATTGACTGGCAGCCAAGTGCAGTCCTGTTTACCTTGTGGCAACAATTGCACCCTGAACAGTGTTTTACTAAATGTCCAGAAACAGGTAGTAAGATATGTTCAGTGGATTTAAAGGACTTTTTGATTACTCTCGAGGAGGCATATGAACTGTTCCATTGTGATTAGGGAGCAGGCCAAGGCGCTCGTCTTTTGGGGGCAGGCAAGGACAAGAGGCCTCATGTTGAATGGCAGTGATGAAGCTGATGCACTTGCTAAGGTAAGGTGGCTGGATACAGCTCCAGCATCTGATGTAGCTGGGTGGCTACACTGGAGAATGCAGCATGCTGGCTGCAAGTCTGGGTGGTCGATGGCTTGCCAGGTGCCATGTAAACCTAAGAAAAAATTCCCCTGATGGGCAGATGTGCTCCTGATGAGCAGACGGGTGCCCCTGATAGGCAGATAACTCATGTGAGAGTGCCCCCGACACGGTGGCAGGTAGATTTTGTGGAACCACTGCCAAAGTCAGAGATTTACTGGCCTTCTCTTTGTATGGCCTTGTGTGGCCCCAGACAAGGTAAGATACCTATTCCTGTAACCATCCTTCCTCAGGATGGCAAAGTGGCATGTATATTACCAGATGGGTGAGAACTTCCCCTATTGGTACCAATAACCCTTCTGTCTTTTTGCCTGTAGTGTTCTGGCTACAGGCACTGCACCAGAGTCAACTGGGTACATACATACATTGGTGTGATCATCTACTGAATATGCACTGAACTTCACATCAGTATGACTACAAGATTCCCATGGAAAACTACACCAATGATTACTACTAACCGGACATGTGCGGCTAAAAGACAGAACTACAGGACAAGCCTTAATCCATATCAAACAGACGATAGGTTGCATAAATAAAAGGGTCATTTATCCTCACTAAGGGAATATAGCAGAAGATTTTTAAGGCATAGATTGTACGGTGAGGGACCCTGAAGGGGTGGATTGTGGGGAAAATAGAATAATTTAGTCAGGCTCCCTTGGCTCAGGTCTGGTTGGGGGTCAAGAAGCACATTTCTTGTAAAGAAGTTGTGTGTGGGTGGAGTTAGTGCACATGAGCACCAATATATCTTTTTAGTTTTCTGCTATTTGTGTTCTTCAGTGTGTAAAGCAGAAGCTGGCTGGCAGAGCTCACATCTAAAAATAGAGCATGTTTATTCTGCTGGCAGCTGCTCAGCTTTTCTTTGGACTTTGCCAGTAGCAGTTAAGTTTTTGAGTTTCTCCTTTGGACTATTTAGCTCCTAGATGTGTGTGTGCTGAATAAAGACTATGTCTTCTTCATCCAAGGCTCCAAGGATCTTTTTGCCAGTTACCTAGCTCATAGACCTGCATGTGATGGGTTTGTGAATGGGCTTGAGGGGTCTGTGAGCTCCAGACCCTAGCCCTAGCTCTACAGACTCCATTTTGATTTGGTCTCATCTCCTGAAGCCTACTGCAGAAGACTAGCTCAGAACAGTATCTTCCCATAAACTTTGTTGAATGGTCAGTGATAAGCAAAAAAAAAAAAAAAAAAAAAAAAAAAAAAAAAAAAAAAAAAAAAAAAAAAAAAAAAAAAAAAAAAAAGAAAGAAAGAAAGAAAGAAAGAAAAAGAAAAAAAAATGTTTCTGACCAGGTTAACTAAATTATAGTGCCTTGGGAGACCTGGGATAAGTCAGTAATCACATCCACTTGTTCTGGAAAATGTTATCATAAGACAATTTTTACTTAGAAGCAGACTTAATGATACCAGAAATCCATAAAATAACTTAGAATGCTTCTTATTACAATTACCTTAGATCCCTGTCTGTAGGATGTAACCTATAATAATCCAAAATCTATATGTCATCTGCAACCAATAGGAAACCAAATGAAGTATTTAGACCTGGCTGTCCTTTTCTCTCTCTCCTTTGATATTCCCTTCTTATGATTATAAAATGCTAAGCTCTGCTGGCCCCGCTTGGAACATATTTCTCAGGGAGATTTGTGTATGTGTTTTTCCTGTTGCAATCACCATATTGGCTCAATAATTTTTTTGCCTTATGTATTTGGCCTCAGCTTCTTTTTACATCAACATTAAAATATTCTTATAGACAAAACTTTTCCCATCTACTACATGGTTACCTAGTGGTGCTGCTCTTATAGAAAAGAAGGATCAATGTTTGATTCTTTCTCTTATTTACCACTTTTCAAAATAAGTAATTTGATCCCTATCATCCCTGAAAAATGACTAATTTTGTTTTTTTAACTATAATTATGAGTCATAGACTCATAGATTGGTTTCAATCCATTGTGATTATAATCCTTATTAAAGCTCCTAGTTTCTCAAATTTTCAAGGAACAGCTTCTTTCACAAAACATAACACAAATAGATTGTTGCAGCTTCCTTGGAATCTGGCATGCAGAGATGTTCAGGATTATCTTGCACACCTCCTGCCTTAAAATTGATATTAGAAATTCATTTAAAAAGCAATCTTTTTAAAAATGGTAAATGATATTTCAAGACCACAATGTGAGGGTGTGGGATTCTGACTGCTTCTAATTTGGTAATTTTTTCTAGTGCTTATCAATGAACATTAAATGTATATCTGTATATAGACAATACATATGTATACATTTTTAAAATATAAAATGACTTACAAATTCAAATTTAGGTCTATTGAGTTTTTTTCCTCTTCTCTATTACATTCTATAAGTTTCCTTTTACATTAAGAATGTAGTTTCTTACAGACAAAGGAATAATGGAATCAAAATATCTCCTAATGGAATATAACTTAGAATTTTTGAGGACATCAGCAAATCTTCTCCCTAAATAGCAATGAAAAAACTGTACAATGTTATCAAAAAGTCATCTTTTAAAAACTCTGGAAATTGACCAAAGGCCAAAATAAATTTAGAAGCATTTATTCATGAGAATCTATGGAATCTCAGTAAAAAACAATGGGAGACTGTGGCATTTTATCATGGGTTGATCTCATCCTTTCTTTTCTCATCCCAGATTCATGGTATGGAAGTTTTACCTGGGATTGTCATGAGGACTGTCAGTTTGATGTCTTGCTGGAGGGACTGACTTTATTTTGAGCCAAGTATAAAAAATTCTATGCGTAAGAACATGCTGAAAACAAAACAACATCTATCTCAGTAGCAAATGATCAGGAAAGCTAATATCACAGCTAGCTCACATTCATGGTACTGGTTGAGAAAAGCAAAAAAAAAAAAAAAGCTATATATAAATTTAGGAAGAATATCTGGGAATGAGGGCAAAGAGGGCACTGCTAAGATTCCACTTATCTAGGGGAGTTGACAGGCTATTTGCATGCATGAGTTTGCAGTAGCTCAGAAAAGATTAGGGAAGGCTCTAGCAAGCTACTTCTTGGGTCAGTGTAATGTTTTGTGAGCACAAAAAATAAAGTTGAAAGAAAAACTAAAGCAGATTTTAAAACTGCCTAAATATTCAAAGCTTTCAAAAGGACAGAGATTCAACAAAATATAGTAGAAAACTTAGGGGCTGAAGATATTTAAACACAAACTCTGAATCATTGGCTCATCACTAAACCATTCTGACCCAGGGTGATGCTTAGGCAATCAGGTTAAAAATAAAAAAGAGGAACTTTTAAAATATCACCAGAGGACACACATGCAGGTAAAATAGATTCCACAGAATTAGTTCAGGGAAGTCAGATAAGAAGCACAGTAAAAACAGCTTCAATAACAACCCCCAGGAGGCAAAAATAGAAAACTAGTGTTGCTACATGCATTATTTAAAATGTCAAGTTTAAAGCAAAAATTTATGTGAGACATATGAAGAAACAGTAATCATGACTCATACAGAGAAAAAAATAAGCAGTTGGTAGAAACTATCACTTAGGGAGCTGTAGTGGATTGAATTATATCCCCCCAAAACTCCTGGAAATTTAAAGTGTGCCCCCACGTTTTATGTATTAGAAATTTAGCCCCCACTATTACTGTTAAGAAGGTGGGAAATCCTATTATGGTAATTGAAAGGTGGAGCCTTGAAGAAGTGATTGGATCATAGCACGATGCTGTAATGAATGGATTAAAAATGGTGGTCAGGGGTGTGGTTCTGAGGGCTTTAAAAGAAGAAAGTCTGTCTCTCTGTCTCTCTTGCTCTCTCTGCTTCCACCATCTTGCAATGTGAGACCTCTGGTTTACTCTTGCCATCACCAGATGAACTTTGGACTTCCCAGCCTCAGAAACTGTAAGCAATAAATTTCATTTTCTTTATAAATCACCCAGTTTCAGGTATTTTGTTATAAGCAACAAAATGGACTAATACAGAAAATTGGCATCAGAGATGTGGGGTGTTGCTTGTAACAGATACTTGAAAATATGGAAATGGCTTTAGAACTGGGTGTTGAGGAGAGGTTGGAGGAGTTTGGAAGACTCAAAAGAGAAAAAGACAAGGGAAAGTTTGGAATGTCTTAGAGACTGGTTACATGGTGATGAGCGGAATGCTGATAGAAATATGGACTGTTAAAGACCGTTCAAAGGAGGTCTCAGATGGAAATAAGAAGGAGTTTATTGGAAACTTGGGCAAAGATCACCCTTGCTGTGAACTGGCAAGGAACCTGGCTGCATTCTGTCCATGCCCTAGGACTTTGTGGAAGTTGGGGTTATAAGAGTTATGAACCAGGGGCCGGCCAGGTGGCGCACTGGATAGTGCGCTGCTTGGGAAGCATGGCGGCGCTCCCGCCCGAGGGTTCGGATCCCACATACAGACCGGTTCCCGCTCACTGGCTGAGCGAGGCGCGGGAGCAACGCCGAGGGTGGCAATCCCGTTGCTGGTCCCCGGTCCGGTACGGGGACGACACTGAGGGTTGCGATCCGTTGCTGGACACGGAAAAAGACAAAAGACAAAAAAAAAATTTAAAAAAAAATAAATAAATAAGAGTTATGAACCAGAGTATCTAGCAGAAGAAATTTCTAAGCAGCAAAGCATTAAGGAAGTTGCATGGCTACTTGCAACAGCCTACACTGAGTTATGGCAGCAATGGCATGAAGTAAAGCCAGAATTTAAAAGGGAAACAGAATGTAAAGATTTGGAAAATGTGCAGGCAGGCCATGTGGTGGAGAAGCAGAGAACATGCAGTGGTGCAGCCCAGTGATCATTAGCTAAGATTAGTACAAAGGAAAGGGATTTTCAAAAGAAAGGGGAAAAGGCCCTGAAGGCATTGCAGAAGCCTCTGGGGCCAACCCTTCCATTTCAGGCCCAAAGGTCTGGGGAGACAAAATGGTCTTGGAGAATAGGCCTGAGGCACCCTCCACAGGCTCACTGCTCAGGACCACCTTGGGAAGCTGTTTCTAGCAACATCCCCCCAGCTTTGGTTGTTCCAGCTGTGGGTAAATTGGCCCCAGGTATGGCTGGACCCACAGCTTTGGAAAACACAACTGGAAAGTCTTGGTGGCATCCATGTGGTGTTAGGTCCGTAGGCTCACAGAATGCCAGAACTGATTTCACAGGATGTATGGAAAAGTCTGGGGGCCCAGGAAGAGATCTGTTACAAGGGCAGAGTCACTGCAGACAACCTTAGCTAGGCCAATGCTGAGTGGAAACATGGGGTTGGAATTGCAGCGGAGAAACTGCATAAGCACCATGTCTAGAGGAGCCATGAGAGTGGGACCGCCATGGAAACCCCAGACTCGTGGAACTACCAGAGTGGAACACCAACCCAGGAGAGCTGAAGGGTGGCCTGAGACCAGGAAAGCCATAGGAGCAGAGCTGCCTGAGGACTTGGGTACCCCACCCCCACACCAGCCTGCATAGGACATCGAAAATGGAGTCAAGGTAGATGATTCACCAGCTTTAAGATTTAATGCCTGCCCTGCTGGGTTTCAGACTTGTTTGGGACCTGTTACCCCTTACTTTTGGCCTATTTCTCCCTTTTCAAATGGGAATATGTACCCTATGTTTGTCCCATCATTGTAGCTTGGAAATAGGTAACTTGTATTGATTTAACAGATGGGACTTTGAACTTCAGACTTTTGAGTTGAAAAAGGTTAAGACTTTGGGGATGAAATAAATGTATTTGCATGTGGAAAGGACATGAGTTTTTTGGGGGGCCAGGGACAGAATGTAGTCTATTGAATTACGTCTCCCAAAACTCCTTGAAGCTTGAATTGTGTCCCATAAGTTTTATGTATTAGAAATTTAGTCTCCACCATGACTCTTAAGAGGGTGGGAAATCCTATTATGGTAATTGAAAGGTGAAGCCTTAAAGAGGTGATTGGATTGTAGGCCTATGCAGTAGTGAATGGATTAAAAATGGTGGTCAGGGGCATGGTTCTGAGGGCTTTAAAAGAAGAGGAGTCTGTCTTACTCTCTCTCTGCTTCCACCATCTTATGATGTGAGATCCCTGTGTCACTGTCACCACCACCAGATGGACTTTGGACTTCCTAGCCTCACAAACTGTAAGCAAATCAACTTCAGTTTTCTTTATAAATTACCCAGTTCCACGTATTTTGTTATAAGCAACAAAAACAAACTAATACAGGAGCACAGATCTTAGATTTAGCAGACAAAGACAGCAAATCAGAAGATATAAATATTTTTTTAAAAACTAAAGGAAACCATATGTAAAAAATCAATGAAAAGATGAAGAAATTCCTCATAAACAGAAAGTATTAATAAAGAGATGAAAAGTATTTAAAAAGTATAAATGGAAATTTTAGATTTCAGAACTAAAATGACTAAAATGTAGTATTCATTAGAGGGGCTCAACAGCAGTTTGCAGTGGCAAAAGAAAGAATCAGTGAGCCTGAAGATACATTATTTGAGATTAATCTCTCTGAAGAACCAATGAAAAGAAGAATGGAGATTTTACTTCCTTTGTATATATAGCCAGAAGTGGAATTTGTAGATCATACGGTGGTTCTTTCATCAAAACATCACATGTACATTCAAAATATAAAGTATACAATTTTTATTTGTCAATCACACCTCAATAAAGATGGGAAATAAAAAATAAGTATGGGAAAATAATAATAGCTTTAGATACTCAAGGGACATCCTAAAGCATGTACTAAAATCCACATATGCTCAATTCCCTGACATAAAATGGTGTAGTATTTGCATATAATCTATGCACATTAGCCTGTATACTTTAAATCATCTCTAGATTATTTATAACACCTACTACAATTTAAGCACTATGTAAGTAGTTGTTATACTGTATTGTTTAGGAAATAATAACATGAAAATAGTCTGTGTATGTTCAATACAAATGCAGTTTTTAAAGTATTTTCTATCCATGGTTGGTTGAATCCACAGATGCAGAACCCATATGTATGAAAGGCTGATTATACACTCATACACACACACATATATTTATATAATTTACTTATATTATATATATATACACAAAGAAGTAAAAGAGATAGACTGACAAAAGTATATCAAGAAATAATGGCATAAACTTAATTTGGTAAAAAACATCATTCTAGCTATTTATCTATCTAATCTCCAACTAAGAAAAACATAAAGAGACTCATACCTATATACAATATACTCATATTGAAATCCAAAGTGGAAAGAGACAGTTTTGAAAGCATCAAGGGAAAAATGATTCAAAGCATGTAAGGATACCATAAAATATTTAATAGCTATGTAATTTATGATCAGAAACATTGGAGGCCGGAAAGCAGTGGGATGACATATTAAAGTACAAAAGAAAAAAACCCTGCCAATCAATAATTCTATTTCTAGCAAAACTATCCTTGAAAATGAAGGTAAAAAGAAAAAAAAAAAAAACCATTTTCAGATTGAATGAAAACAGATGCATGAAAGAATTTAATTTTAGTAGACAAGCCTTACAATATAAGTAAGTTTTTCAGGGTGAACTGAAATGACACAAGAGGTAACTTGAATCTATATGAACAACAATAAGAACTGGCAAAAGTAATTATGTAGATAGTTGTAAAAAACAATACAAATATTTTTCTCTTTATTCTATTTACTGATTTAAAAAACAAATGAAAAGAATTATAAAATAAAATTAAATGTGTAATATATGTACATGTGGGTATGTATGTGTATGATTATATGGAATTAAGTTAGTATTAATCTGAATTAAATGATGAAAATTAAGATATACATTGTAATATCAAAAGAAACAAGGAAGAGAAAAATTAAACAAACTAAAAGTAAGAAAATAATTAAAATGTTATACGAAAAAAATATGTACCTAATCTAAAAGAAGGTGAAAAGAAAGAAAAGTGGAATCAAAAGGTATCAGATACATAGAAAATGTAAGGAAATAGCCTACGTGACTCATTTTTCAGTAATAGCTTAGCAAACAGTGTTTAACTGGCTCAACTCAAAAGTTGTTTAACTGGCTTAACCCGTTCCCAGAGAGTCCTTGAATGTGTAGAACTCAGAAGCAGCACGTCACTCTTGAGAAATGCCTTCTCAAGATAGTGGTTAGTCACTAGCTCTTTGTTCTCTTCATTTCCTGGTTCTTCTCCCTTCGCAGGACTTCTGGTGGGCCTTTTTTGTGGGCTTGTCTTAAGCCATCAAAGGAATGCCTTACAAGGGGATAATAAATCTTTGGTGATGCCCGGGAAGACTGTGCAGCGCATATTACTCAGCCAATGAGAAACTGGGGGAGGGATTGCACACTAGAGAATAAATTGCTTGTTGTAAATGTTTCAGGTGTGTCTGCCCTTCAGACACCTGATCTTGCAAGATTGCTATTAAAGTCTCACTTCATTGTACCTCGTGTTTCATTTCACTGTACCTTGTGTCTCTGTATCCAGTCATTGGCATTGGACAGGTGAGGGTATTTCTCACAGGAAACAAATGTCAACATGGCAAATGTAAGACAAAACATGTCAATACAAACATTAAATGTAAGTAAATTAAACAAACTAGTCTAAGACAGATATTTTCATATGGGATTAAGTTAAAGAACCAGTTATATACTGTCTACAAGAGGCAGTACTTTAGATTTGGAAGCACAAGTATTTTGAAAGAAAAATAATCTGAAATATATACTATAAAAATGTCATAGGACAGCTGGTGTGGCTATAATAATATCAAACTTTATACAGACTAAGATAAAAGAAAGTTACTGGAAACAAATGGGAACATATGATAATGATAAAAGAATCAGTTCATTAGCAAGTGATATAAATTGAATTGTGTCCCCGATGTTTTAATTCTTCGAAGCTTAATCCTCACTGTAACTATGAAGGGTGGAAAATCCTCTTATCATAATTGAAAGCTGGGGCCCTGAAGAGTGGCTAGATTCTGAGGACCATGCCTAATGAATGGATTAATAATAGTGTTCATGGATGTGGTTCTGAGAGCTTTAAAAGGAGAGTGTGTGAGATTTCTCTCTTTGATGTGCCATTTTCTGCCACATGAAACCACTGCATTGCTGTAAAGCCACCACCAAAGAAGACCCTCACTAGATGTATTCCCTGGACTTTGGACTTCCCAGCCTCAGAGACTCTAAGCAATAAATTTCATTTTCTGTATAAATCACCCAGTTTCAGGTATTTATGTCATAAGCAACAGAAATGGGCCAATACAGGAAGACAGAGCAATTGTGAGGACCTAACAACAGAGACCTAATGAGAAACTGACAGAATTCAAGGTATAAATAGTGAATTTCATAATAAGAGTTAGGGACTGAAATATTTCACACTGAGTAAGGGATAAGGCAACTGGTAGACAATCAGTACAGCTATAGAAAACATACACTATCAAAAATTGATATAAACATGATCAACAAGTGACTGATACCTATAGGGCACTTCAGCAAAAATTAATTGGGTTATAACTTGTAAAAATGTAGTATACATAACTCTAATGAAACAAAGGAGGTGAATGAAAGCAAATGTGCATTGCAACAAGGAATGGCAAAATATGATAACTTGAATACACAGGAACAAATGAAAAGAACAAGAAATAATTAACAAGGTTAATAGAACAAATTCTGTAAATATATACTTGTTCTCATTTCTTCTATCAGGTTTCTTTAAAGAACATAAAATCATATAAAGTAATAATTTTAGCAATGTATTGTTGTTTTTGAGACATATATAGGTATAATATGTATAGCAACAATAATACAAAAAAGAAGAAATAGAGCTATATAGGAGTAACATTACCCTAAATCTGAAGTTTATTCTTATCAGAAGGGTACAGTAAGCCTTTGAACAACTACTAAGAAAACTAAAATATGTAGTAAAAAATCATTAAAGAAATTTAGAAAGCCATTTTTTCCCAGTTGAAAACAATGTCCAAGTCTATGAGTTCATTATGACTTATGGTCACATCCAAGTGATCTTGAGAAAAATGTATATTCTACTGTTTTTGTGTAGAGTACCCTATAGAAGAGAATTAAGCCACAATTTTTGATAGCGTTGTTCAAGTCTTCTGTATCTCTGTTGATTGTCTGCCTAGTTGCTCTACCTCTTGTTGAATGTGTAGTGTTGATATCCCCTACTATTGCTATTGTATTGCCTATTTATACCTTCACTAGAAAATATTCACTAATGCATAAGAAAGCAGTAAAGCAGGAATTAAATAAAAATACAGGTAACATAGAAAAAACCAAAAAGTTAAAGGATGGATGTAATCCAATAATTGATAGTAAATGTAAATGGATTAAACAATCCAATGAAAAGGCAGAAATAGTTAAACTACATAAAACACATGATTGAATAACATTCTGTCTACAAGAGACATAATTTAGATTAGAATATACAAGAGACTAAAAGTAAAATGATGGAAAAATATATATTATGAAAAAACAACAACAAGAAACCCAGTGTGTCTATACTACTATAAGACAAAATAGACTTTAAAAAAGTGTTACTGGAGATAAAGTGGAGCATTTAAAAATGACAAAAGTGTCAATACATCATGAAAATATAGCAATTATAAACAGAATTGCTCCTAGAAACTGATCTCTAATATACATGAAGCAAAAACTACCAGAAAAGAAGGGAGAAATTGATCATTAAACAAAAATATTTAGAAACTTTAATGCTTCACTTTCAGTAACAGATGTAACAACTTGGCAGGATATCAATAATGAAATATAAGATTATAGGACTACTAGACCTATCAGACATCTACATAATACTTCTCTTAGCAACAGATTATATATTTTTCTCAAATGCACATGGAACATTTTACAGAATAGACAGTATTCTAGGCCATTAAACAAGATTCAATATGTGTAAACAGGCATAAATAATACAAAGTATGTTCTCCAGCCACAATGGTATAAAGCTATTAATAACAGAAAGAAAATTGGGAAGTGCACAAATATATGGCAATTAAACCATTTTCTCTCACATAAGAAATAATTCAAAGAAGAAATAAAAGGTAAAATCAGATAATACTTTGAGAAGGATGAAAATCAATACCCAACATAGCAAAACTTACAGGATTAAGCTAAAGCAGCACTTAGTGGAATTTTATAACTATACATTCCTACATTAACAAAGAAGAAATATCTCAAATCATTTACCTAAACTTCCATTTTAGGGTACTGGACAAAAAGCCAGCTAAGCGTGAGGCAAACAAAATAAAGAAAATAATAAAAATTAGCATGATATTAAAGAAATAGAGACTAGGAAAAACAGAGCAAATCAGTACAACCAGAAGGTGGTTCTTTGAAAAGAACAACAAAATTGATAAACCATTGGCTAGATTGACCAGGAAATAAATGAGAAGACTCAAATTACTAGAATTAGAAATAAAAGAGATGATGCTACTATCACCCTCACTGAAATCAATAGGACTATGTGAAATACTAAAGAATATTGTATGCCGATAAATTAGATAACTTAGATGAAAAAGACACATTTTTTAAACACAAACTAGTGAAACTGATGCAGGAAAAAATAAACACTAACAATAGAATAATAACAAGTAAAAAGATTGAATTAGTAAAAATAAATTTAAAATACACACAAAAAAGACCATGGTTCAGATGGCTTTATTACCGAACTCTATCAAACATTTAAAAGAAATGACAGCAATCTTCACAAACTCTTCCAAAATTTAAAGAACTAGAGAACACTACCTAACTCATTCTATGAAGCATTATTATCCTGGTACAAACTAGACAAAGACATTACAGGGAAAGACAACTCTGAACCAACTTCTCTTTATAAATGTAGAAAACGAATTTCAACAAAATACTAGCAAACAATCCAGCAACAAATAAAAAGAAATATACATCATATTTTAATGGGATTTATACCTGTCATGTAATATTGGTTTAACATCTTAAAATTAATAGAAGTAATATATCACATCAATATGATAAAAGGTAAAATTTACCTGATCATCACAATAGACATGGAGAAAGAGTTTGACAAAGTCAAAAATACTTTCATGATAAAAGCCCTCAGTAAAGTAGGAATAAAATGAAACTTCCTCAACCTGATAAAGGGCATGTACAAAATACACACAGCTAACATTATACTTAATGATAAAAGATTGAATGCTTTCTCTTTAATATCAGGAACAAGACAAGACACGATGTCAGCTCTCACCACTTCTAGTCAACATTGTACTTAAAATACTAACCAAGGCAATTTGGCAAGTGAAAGAAATCAAAACCACCCATATTTGAAAGAAGAAAAGTAAAACTATTTCTACTTACAGATGAAATAATCTTGTATATAGAAGATCCTGAGGAATCCACTAAAAATTTTAGAACAATAAATGAGTTTAACACAATTGTAGGATATCAGATCAATAAACAAACATCAATTATATTTTCTTACTGTTGCAAAAAGCAATAGAAAATGAAACTGAGAAAGCAATTCCATTCACAATAGTGTCAAAAATAATGAAATACTTAGGAACAAATTACTATAATAAGTGCAAAATTTCTACTCTGAAAACCATAAACCATTGTTGAAAGAAATTAAGGAAAACCTAAAATATGGAATGTAAATCTCACAATTGTAGATCTATAAAGTTACTATTGTAAGATGGAAATGCTTCCTGAATTGAACTACAGATCCAACACAATCCCAGTTGTCTTCTTTGTGGAAACTGATGAACTGATTCTAAATTTTAAATCTATATAGAACTGTATGTTATTCAAAATAGACAATATTGAAAAAGAACAAAATAGGAGGACTCAACTTTCTCAGCTTTAATACTTACTAGAGAGTAATGGTAATTAAGGCCGTTGTACTAACAAAAATATAGACA
Source organism: Galeopterus variegatus (assembly GCF_000696425.1). Classification (NCBI taxonomy): domain Eukaryota; kingdom Metazoa; phylum Chordata; class Mammalia; order Dermoptera; family Cynocephalidae; genus Galeopterus; species Galeopterus variegatus. The sequence goes on from NW_007727507.1 coordinate 170,981, forward strand.
TAGAAATGGAATAGAATTGAGAGCCCAGAAATAAAACTATGCATCCATGGCCAACTGATTTTTGACAAGGATGTTAAGGTCATTCAATAGGGAAATAACAGTCATTCAGCAAATGGTGCTGGGACAAGTGAAGAGCCATAAGCACAAGAACAAAGTTGGATCCAGACCTTGCATCATAGAGAAAATAACTCAAGATGAATTAAAAGCCCATATATAAGAGCTAAATGTATAAAACACTTTGAAGAAAAGATAAGCATAAGTTTTAATGACCTTGGATTAATTGATGGTTTCTTAGCTATGACACCAAAAGCAGAATCAACAAAAGAGAATTGGATTTCATACAATTAAATACTTTTGTGCTTCAAAGGATATTGTGATAATAGTGAAAAAACAAGCCACAAAATAGGAGACAATATTTGCAATTCTTATATCTGACAAAGTAGTTTTATTTAGAATATAAACAAACACACACTTGTAACTTTATGAAAACCCAATTGAAAAATAGGCAAAGGATCTGAATAGACAATCTCCATAATCTCCATAGAAGATATACAAATGTGCAATAAACACATGAAAAGATGCCTGACATCTTTAGTTATTAGAAAAATGCAAATCAAAAGCATAATGAGAAAAATGCAAAACTATAAAATTTCTAGAATTTGACATAGGATAAAATTTAGATCACTTTGGTTATGGTGATGACTTTTAAGATGTAACTCCAAAGGTATTCTTCATAGAAGAAATATTAGATCAGCTGGATTTCGGTAATATTCAAAATTTCTGCTCGGTGAAAGAGAATGAGAATGCAAGCCACAGAGTAGGAAAAATATATGTGAAATCCACATCCGATAAAGTACTGTTATCCAAAATAGACAAAGAACTCTCAAAACTCAATAATAATAAAATAAACCAATTAAAAATGTGCCAAAGATTTTAACAGACATCTAACCAACAAAGATATACAGATTTCAAATAAGCACATAAAAAATGCTTCTCATGGTATGTTATCAGGAAAATGCAAGTTAAAACAACAATGAGATACCTCTACACACCTACTGAAATGGCTAAAATCTGGAATGCTGACAACACCAAATGTTGGTAAAGATGTGGAGCAACAGGGAATCTCACTGATGATTAGTGAGAATGCAAAGTGGTTCAGTCACTTTGGATGACAGCTGGTGATTTTTTAAATAACTATGCAAACTATTACTATTAAAATCCAGCAATTGCTTTTTGGTATTTACCCAAAGGAGTTACAAAATTATATCCACACAAAAACTTTCACATAAATGTTTATATCATCTTTATTCATAATTGCTAAAACATGGAAGCATCTAAATTGTTCTTCAGTAAGTGAATGAATAAATAAACTTGTACATTCAGAAAATGGAATATTATTTATAGATAAAAAGAAATGAACTCTAAAGCTATGGAAAGACATGTGGAAAAAAAATGCATATTACTAAGTAAAAGAAACCAATCTGAAAAAGCTGCATAATGTGCAATTTCAACTATATGATATTCTGGAAAAGGCAAAACTATAGAGATAGTGAAAACATAAATGGTTTCCAGGAGTTGGGGTGGGGGGATTAAATAGGAGAGTCACAGAGGAATTTTAGGATAGTGAAAATATTCTGTGTGATACTTGTATGATACTTTTATTAGTCCATTTTCTGTTGCTTATGAAAGAATACCTAAAATAAGGTAATTTATAAAGAAATTAAATTTATTTCTTACACTTTTGGAGGTGTGGAAGTCCAAGGTCCAGGGAGCACATCTGGTAAGGGTCTTCTTTTGATGGATACTCTCTACAGCATTCCATGACGACACAGTGTATCTCATGACAGGAGGTTGAGCAACAGCACATTTCCACATGCTTTCTTCCTCTCCTCGTAAAGCCTGAAGTCTACTTCATGATAACCAATTAAACCATTACTCTATTAATCCATGAATGGATTAATTCATTCATGGGGGCATTGTCCAATTACCTCTTAAAGGCCCAACCTTTTAAACACCATATTGGGGATTAACTTTCAACATGAGCTTTGAAGGTGACGAGGACTCAAATCATAGCAATACTATGATGATTGCTATGGTCTGAAAGTGTCCCACGAAACTGATGTGTTGAAACTTAATTGCCAATATGATAGTAGTAAGAGCTAGGGACTTTAGGAAGTGATTAAGTCTCAAGGGTGGAGCCCTCATGGATAGGATTAGGGCACTAATAAAAGACCTTGAGGGAGTGGGTTTATTCTTTTCTTATCTCTTTCCATGTAAGAAGACAGCGTTTGTTTTCTTCAGAGGATGCAACGACAAGGCACCATCTTGGAAGCAGACAGCAGCTCTCACTAGAAACAGAACATTCAAATATCTTAATCTTGGAATTCCTAGCCTCTAGAACAGTCTCAGGTATTTTGTTATTGCAGCACAAACAGACTAAGACAATTATTTTATTTATTTATTTTGTTATTAATTTTATTTTATTTTATTTTACTTCTCAAAATACATTGTACTTGATTTTCATGCCCCTTTACAAATTCCTCTCCTCCTTCTCCCCCCCCCCCCCCCCCCCCCCCCCC